>NC_086323.1:48232047-48387047 GCF_036172605.1 Pelobates fuscus
CTGAGTTTCAACATAGTGGTTACCCTGTTCAAAAATATTACATCTAACCTTCCAAACCATATGATTTCCTCGAGTTTGTCCCTTTTCACCCAACAAACGTACGCTAACACCCAGTGTTACATTTGAAGAAAACTTAATCTGAATCCATAACTAATGTTAGCTACAGCAGTGCTCGGCATGTGAATGGCCCTGTCGGGAAGTCTGTCATCCTGGAATGCATGCAGGCTGCATGCCACACTCCCTTTGCGGACACAGAGTGAAAACATGCTCAAGTGAGTGGCAGCGGTTATGTTGCATAGAGTGTCTATTTGTGTAGGTTATGGTGAAAGGATACTCCCTCTTCTCTTTAATATTTTCCTTAAAATCAGAGTGATTTTTAAATTATTGCTGCAATGTTTTCTCCTGGACAAGTTCTTTTTTTTTTTTTACTCATAAAGTTCTGTAACTTTTAACAATTATTTTTCATAACTATTTTTGAAACACATTTAAAAATAAAGTTAGGAGAGTCGATTCAAACTATGTCATGTTTTTCAGGAATGTTTAGGTGCATGTACATACGTGTGATCTTCACCTTAAACATTACCTGTCCCATTCTCCTTTAGACTGCAAGCGAACAGAGAAGGTTTTCAAAGCCATCTCTATGAAACCATTATACACTTTATTCAACATAAGGGCTTTAGTGTCTGAATTCTATACATAAATAATAATGTGAACATACACGTGTGTGTCAAATAAAAACATGGCCCTTGAATGAAGCATTTAGCATGAAATGTCTTTATCTGGCACATACATCATCAAGAGATTTGGATGCAAAACATTACTAGCAGCACCAAAAGCCTCAATGTTGGAACAAAATACTCAGTGATATACAGGCTTTTTGCTATTCAGGGAATCATATCTAGGAAACAGATGGCCATTATTTTTGGGATATGTTTAAAGTAATGTTGGCAATGGCATTAGTGGTGCTGTGTGCTTGTCTGTATATACACAAACATTTGTTATTGAAACAGAGAAGATGCAAACAACTGCCACGGGGTGAAAAGCATTCTTCCAGGTGAGTTGGGAGGTCCTGATTAGGAATGCCCTTTTGAGTTGTTACTATAACAGGATCTGATTAAATTGAGCAATGTCAAAGTGACATTGCATGAATAATAGCACAAGGAATCCCCAAGATGCTAGTTTAAATGACATTGCAGATAAGAGGTGAGAAGCTAGGCAGCTACCTGATGAATTTGATTTATTCTTCTTGTGAATGAGGAATCATATCTATATTTTGTCTACTGACAGACACAACACCAGCTTGAGTATATTCCTAAAACATGTAAACTACTGGCCTGGCATTTACAGAACTCAGTTGTCTGGGTATGTTAGCCATCTGCTTTGGGTGCCTTACTAGCACATTTTCTTGTTTTATCAGCTAACTGCTCCCAGTCAATGACATTCTGTCCAACTTTTATTTTACGTTCCGGGCTGACTTAGGACACCCCTACACATGGGGTTAAACCTCCAGCAACTAAGGGGTTTACCTTGTGTGTGCAGCGTTTTTTTAAAGTGTAACGCTGCATATACAGACTCTACGCACCATGACTACTTTAAATCACTGAAGTGGTCATGGTGCTTAGAGTAGCCCTTTAATGAAGCAGTTTTAGTGTATAGATCGTGCCCCTGAAGTCTCACTGCTCAATACTCTGACATTTACAGTTAATTCACTTTTGTTTCTATTAATGCAACCCTGGCAACAGCTGCCCTGCCTCACTCAGCTCACATGATTTTCAATCAGTACAGTGTGTTTACTTCAGAACCTTTTATGTCCTGCACGGTTAATGGAACTTTAATCGCGCACAGGAGGTTACTACAGTTTAAACATTAGATCTCTTTTTACAGGAAATGTGTAGGTTACATGCATGGGAGATGGAAAATAATCCAGGCTCTCCAACGATTTCCAAAATATAGGCAATCTTTATTGGAACAAGGAACCAAACAGCAACGTTTCGACCCCTTAGGGCCTTTGTCAAGCTGCAACTTGACAAAGGCCCTAAGGGGTCGAAACGTTGCTGTTTGGTTCCTTGTTCCAATAAAGATTGCCTATATTTTGGAAATCGTTGGAGTGCCTGGATTATTTTTTATATTCAAATGCTACAATTGGTACTTCTTTGGTACTGGGACTTATCCACTTGAGCACCCTGAATGCCAGACGAAGGATAGAGTGCACTTCCATCACCTATATATGCCACATGCATGGGAGATGTGATTAGGGCTACATAAATAAAATGAATTGACTCCTAAATGACAGAGAAGGGAGCAGTTACACTGCATGGGCATACTCTATACACCAATACCACTTTTAAGTTAAATCCAATTTGGCTTATAGTGTTCCTTCAAGTATTAAAATGTAACAAGATTCTTCTAGTATCTATACAGTACTAGATCACTTATGGTCCATCTTAACCTGAATCGCTATCTATCTCTGAAAACTTCAATCCTCATCACTATTCTACTGCAGAGGGGGCAGAGTTAGCAGCAGGGACCAAATAAATAAAAATATATCCCAATCTACGTGAAAGCATTGGACCATTAAGCAGTCTCAAGGCATTCTAGGGAACAAAGAAGATATATATATACACACACACACACACACACACACACATATATATATATTAAACTCTTACTGTTTGTGACATATAGGTTACAAAAAGGAAAGCTCACCTGCATCAAACGCTCCAGCTGGTAGAACTTGCAATGAAGATCCTCAAAGTTATTCTTGTACAGGATGCGAAATTGATAATCGTACATGATCCTTACCAGCACGCAGAACGCCTGTTCTTCTGGCATCTAACAGGGAAAGAAACAGGTTCGCAAGTCAGTTTGAATGACAGCTTTATTGAAGTTTTTCATTTATAAAAATAAAAATGATTTGCATTAATGTAGCCATGATTTCATTTTAAGATGTGTGGCAAAATAGGACTGAGAGACACAAATAAAGAATTTCCAAGCGATTTGTTTACCAAATTTAAGTTTGATATTTTGTAACTACAATATGGCTCCACCTGAGCTCAGTTTAACTGTACATGGATTCAACTAATCCTGGTAGTGGAATATACATGAAGGTCTTCTGCAGATGAGAAGTTGTAATTAGGCACAACACTTCAGCAAGAAAAGGTGGGAGGGGAACAGCGCTACAGTACTGATCACAAGGGGGAAAAAAAAGCTGCACACCTGAAAGGAAGGGCTACCCTCAAACCCTTCAGAAAATGGAGAAAACAAAAAACAACAAATACAGGGTGCGCTGGATAAAATAAACGAAAACGATAACACAAAAAGGAAAGTCTCTATAGGTACAGTGTAGACCTTGAGTAAATGTTCTTCTGTTCTCGCTTTGGAATCGCAGTGGTTGGATATGAAACACAAAAGCAGAGAAGGGGGGGACCAATAGTGCAAAACCGTATGGTAGAGAGGATCACGAACAACACAGACGTAGAGAAATGCCAACTTACAATTTTTAGAGCTAAGCCCAGCTCTAGGTAAAACAGCTTACAGTGGTATTTGATACTCCCCACATGTAGGATATAACTGGGCAATTGGAGTCTCCACACGATTCTTTAAAACTTCTGAGACAGACGTCAGCATATAAAATATATAAAAGAAAAAAACCCAATGGTGCAATAACTTAGGTAGTACTGCAACAACAGACAACACAGAGGTCCTAAGAGTGCCAACTTACAATTTAGAGAGCTATAACCAGCTCTGAGTAAAACAGCATACAGTGGTATTTAAACTCCCCACGTGTAGGATATTCCTCTAGTGATGCTTGTAGTGCCGGTCTTATGAAAAATAAAATCACAAGAGAGGGCCCATAGTGTTTTCCTTATGTAAAAATGACAAAGTGATAAAAAGAAACGTACTTACAGTGTTCAGAGCAGCCACACTGCTCTATGAACCAAGCGTAGGTGGAATAATCCCCACCAGGGATTTCTTTTGCAGTACTGGATCTTGTTAAAAATGATGATAAAAAGATCAGCCAGGATAAAACAGCAGCATATAAAGTAAATGAACTAACCCAAAGTAAAAGGTAGTAACAAAATACTTTAATATAAAACAGAGTAAAAATACACAACGCGTTTCACCAAACAGTAGGCTTTTTCAAGTCTTGAAAAAGCCTACTGTTTGGCGAAACGCGTTGTGTATTTTTACTCTGTTTTATATTAAAGTATTTTGTTACTACCTTTTACTTTGGGTTAGTTCATTTACTTTATATGCTGCTGTTTTATCCTGGCTGATCTTTTTATCATCATTTTTAACAAGATCCAGTACTGCAAAAGAAATCCCTGGTGGGGATTATTCCACCTACGCTTGGTTCATAGAGCAGTGTGGCTGCTCTGAACACTGTAAGTACGTTTCTTTTTATCACTTTGTAATTTTTACATAAGGAAAACACTATGGGCCCTCTCTTGTGATTTTATTTTTCATAAGACCGGCACTACAAGCATCACTAGAGGAATATCCTACACGTGGGGAGTTTAAATACCACTGTATGCTGTTTTACTCAGAGCTGGTTATAGCTCTCTAAATTGTAAGTTGGCACTCTTAGGACCTCTGTGTTGTCTGTTGTTGCAGTACTACCTAAGTTATTGCACCATTGGGTTTTTTTCTTTTATATATTTTATATGCTGACGTCTGTCTCAGAAGTTTTAAAGAATCGTGTGGAGACTCCAATTGCCCAGTTATATCCTACATGTGGGGAGTATCAAATACCACTGTAAGCTGTTTTACCTAGAGCTGGGCTTAGCTCTAAAAATTGTAAGTTGGCATTTCTCTACGTCTGTGTTGTTCGTGATCCTCTCTACCATACGGTTTTGCACTATTGGTCCCCCCCTTCTCTGCTTTTGTGTTTCATATCCAACCACTGCGATTCCAAAGCGAGAACAGAAGAACATTTACTCAAGGTCTACACTGTACCTATAGAGACTTTCCTTTTTGTGTTATCGTTTTCGTTTATTTTATCCAGCGCACCCTGTATTTGTTGTTTTTTGTTTACAACACTTCAGCAAGCATGGTCTCTGATACAGAAGATGCTGCAGAATTTAATGGAGAATAATTATGATTTAGCCTGACTGTAATATAGTCCTAATTATTAGACAAGTACTGGATGCTGTCGTGACTAAAATGACTGAAAAATAATGATTTTTATTGGTTGAAATCTATATACCATATATACTCGAGTATAAGCCGACCCGAATATAAGCCAAGGCAACTAATTTTACCCCAAAAAACTGGGAAAACTTATTGACTCGAGTATAAGACTAGGGGTGAGAAATGCAGCAGCTACTGGTAAATTTCTAAATAAAATTAGATCCTAAAAAAATTATATTAATTGAATATTTATTTACAGTGTGTGTATATAATGAATGCAGTGTGTGTGTGTATGAGTGCAGTGTGTGTATGAATGCAGTGTGTGTATGAGTGCCGTGTGTATATGAGTGCCGTGTGTATATGAGTGCCGTGTGTATATGAGTGCCGTGTGTGTGTATGAGTGCATTATTATTTTTAATATTATTTTATTTTATTATTATTTTTTTTTTTTTCGTCCCCCCCTCCCTGCTTGATACTTGGCAAGGAGCGGGGCTCTCACTCCCTGGTGGTCCAGTGGCATTGAGAGTTCAGTGGAGGGGGGCTGGCAGAGCGTTTACTTACCTCTCCTGCAGCTCCTGTCAGCTCCCTTCTCCTCCGCGCCGGTCCGGTCAGCTCCCTCTGCAAGTCTCGCGGTGTAAGTCTCGCGGCCGCACTATGACCCCGCGGCTCTCGCAAGACCTACACTGTGAGCTGACCGAGGTGCTGAACGGACCGCCGCGGAGGAGGAGGGAGCTGACAGGAGCTGCAGGAGAGGTAAGTAACCGCACACAGCCCCCAGTCTGTATTATGGCAATGTAAGTTGCCATAATACAGACACTGACTCGAGTATAAGTCGAGTTGGGTTTTTTCAGCACAAAAAATGTGCCGAAAAATTCAACTTATACTCGAGTATATACGGTAGATAAAATGGCCTAGAACGGTTTGATTACTTACAGGGGGTTTGCCGGATACTACTTCGCATTTACACTACTCCAGATGGAGAGCCTCAAGCTGCTAAGACAGAGCTTGCGCTAGCTCTCCTGAGCATATCACTGCAGTGCAAGACTAGCTCGTTGGCTCAGAGACTGGGCTCAGATAGCCACAAGCTGTCTACCAGAAGTGGTGTATGTGAGAAGAGATGTTTGGAGCAGACGCCAGTGACAATACAAACTATTTGAAAACAGTTTGACTACTTACAATAGAGGGAAGACACCAGAACAATACATTGCAATGTAGTGGTTATGGTGATTGGAATGTTCCCCTACAGAGTATTTTTCTTATATCTAATAATATTTTGTTGACTGACTGGGTAGGCGTATGCAAATGAGCTCCACAACTCGTTTGGTATGTACTTTACAAGTTTCAAAGCTGTTGTATACAGCAGACACATACTCCAAGGAATCCATGTATAAAGTGGAATTAGGAGGCAAATATGTGGTTCTTTGTTGAGCTCATTTGCATATGCCTACCCAGAATCCATTGCAGTAGTGAGAGCACTGTTAAAGTGAGATTTCTGTTGGAAAAGCAAGTCTTATGGATTGACTGGTGTGTGTATATTCACACATACATACATATATCCAAATATTTGAACAAAGAAAAGTGGGAACTCACAGGTCTTATTTAGTGAAAACATTTAGCAAATTTATTTGTGAAGATACTACAGAAATACATTTGCTAATTTTTTTTTCTAAATAAAACCTGTGAGTTCCCACTTTTGTTTGCTCAAATATTTGGATATATACTGGTTCCAGCTTGGTGCACCAAGGCATTACAACTTTTGAGAAGCAATTGGAGAACAATGAGGACCATCATCCCTTTATTATCTATCTATCTATATATATACACACATACATAAAAAACAAATCTTAAACTTGGTGCATACGCCATTTAGTTTTGCTTTCAAGCTTTCACCTTTTTTCGGTCACTTTTATTCTAACCTCACAATCAGTCACTCCACTTTGTAACATTTTGTACAAATTTCTTTGTATGATTGATGCTTAGATTCCTATTATTATTCTTAAAAAGGCTAAATATAAGACAAGAAGAAAGAAATAGTGAACATTCGGTTAAATGTTCTGCGTGTCTCAGAGTTTCCGGCTGCTGGTAAGCCTCCCCCGCTGGATGATTCAGACTGCTTGTTACTCACATGCAGAAGCAGTACAGCCGCTAGGAAGCTCTGCCCCTGGCAATAGCCGATATCCTCATCATACAAGGAGTACGCCTGGCAGGGAGAGAAAATGTAAGGGTTAACGCCACTCATAGAGATTCTAAGACACTTTTCATTTGGTAGTCTAAACAGACTAGCACTAAATATGTATTTGCGAGCACTGAAGGGGTTAATTACAAGTCCTGTTTTATGCAGATTTTCTTTCATTTTAGTAGTGTCCATCAATGGGAAATAAAATAGTCTAACAAGTCAACTTATTTAAACTATGATCTGATGACTGCCTATGCATTATGGGAATTTAAAGGATCACTATAGTGTCAGGAAAACAAAGCGGTTTTCCTGACACTATAGTGCCCTGAGGGTGCCCCCAACCTCAGGGTCCCCCTCCCGTGGCGCTGAAGGGGTTAAAACCCCAGTAACCCCTTCAGCTACTTACCTTAATCCAGCGCCTGGTGACCTCTCCTCCCCCTCCGACGTCAGCTTCCTCTGCCGACGTCAATGCTTTCCTATGGACGCTCTGCGCGATGGAGGCATAATATGCCTCCAGCGTCGATGATGCGCCTCTAGTGGCTGTCCGGAAGACAGCTACTAGAGGCTGGCTTAATCCCAAATGTAAACATAGCAGTTTCTCTGAAACTGCTATGTTTGCATCTGAAGGGTTAAAACCTGAGGGACCTGGCACCCAGACCACTTCATTGATCTGAAGTGGTCTGGGTGACTATAGTGTCCCTTTAACCCCTTAGGGACCAAACTTCTGGAATAAAAGGGAATCATGACATGTCACACATGTCATGTGTCCTTAAGGGGTTAAGTAGACAGCAGCTGGTCTCCTAAAATGTTATCATTGAACATATTAAACATACAACACAGTAATCTGAATGTACCTTTCCTGGTTAAATACTTTGTTATTATTATTATTGGGAAGAGATGTATACAAATGTAATAAAAGTAGAGGAATAGGGCAAGGTTCTAACACTGGAGTGACTGCCATCAATGAAGTCAGCAGGACATTCCACTGGTTTCCATGGTGACTGCACCACTTTTTATTTTAAACCTTGTCCAGCTTGTCTATGTGACATTTGTAGAAATGTCCTTTCCCCTCACTATCCATACTGAATGAAAGAACCCATTCATTAAACATGTGTTGCCATACAGCAAAATCAATAAACGCTTGGTTTATAGGGTGCTGTGCAGTGCACTGGATGGAAATTTGGCATGCAATTCATAAATATTTCAACTTTAAAAAATCCAATTTCTTTTTTTTAATATGATTCCTATTTTATACCCCACCGCTCACTGCCTTTAGGCATCAATGGTGTTTAGGGTTGTGGTTGTATAAAAAGACACTATAGTCACCCGAACCACTACAACTTAACCCCATTAGGACGGAGGCAATTGTACAAGTTCTGACCAAAACAAAACCTGGAATTTGAGCTGGATGTCTGTTCAACCATAATTTACCTCTTTCATATTATATGCACCCACACTTATTACATATAATTTTGTTCAGCAGAAATAGCGCTTTCATTTCACATCAGATATTTATATATGGAACACAATTTAATATGATGAAAACTGAAAAAGGTGTGAGCAATAAAGAAATATTATTTTCCAAGTTCGGCATGGTATTTTAACTGTGAATGTCATAATTCTGTTAGCTTGTACTGCAATAAACGACACACGTTTGCATGCTGTGATACGGGTACAACGATGTGTCCCATGCACAGGTTTCATGGTGTTTTGGAAAGTTACAGGGTCAAATATAGAGCTTGCCCATTTCAGTTTATACACATTGTAATTTGCCAGATTGGTTTGCTGGGCCTATGTTGCATTTGGGATTGTATGGAAGACCAGGAATGAAAATCAACCCCATAGTTACATACCATTCGCAAAATTAGATAACCCAGGGTTCAAGATGTGGTATGTCCAGTCTTTTTAGTAGCCACTTAGTCACAAGCTCTGGCCAAAGCTAGTGTTCATATTTGTGTTTTTGCATTTTTCAATGTAGTGGTTCTGGTAATGTAGTGGTTCTGGTATCTATAACATTTCAATGCAGGCTGAGCACTGTAAACACTGCCTTTTAAGAGGAAAGACAGTGTTCACATTGGTGCCTAGTAACACCTATAATGGCAGTCACCCAGAGGGTCACTAGAGGTGCTTCCTAATCTGTCGTTCAGCGGCTCCATGCTAAACGTTTCACATAGAGATGCAATGATTGAATGCATTTCTATGAGTATCAGCTCATTGGCACAGTATGGGAAAGAATTGGATTGGCTGAAATCAAGATTAATGAAATCTCAGCCATGGAGAGCGTGGGAGAAAAGATGGGTGTCAGTCACAATGTTTAAATGCCTGACACTATAATGTTACTTTAATGTTCATAAAGTCTGTGTTTGAATTTATTGAATTTCCGATATCATAAAACAAACTAGGTATAATTGTGTCTAATACATTTTGCCTACGCTCCACAATAGGTGATTTTCAATGGTCTATTCCAGTGGTTCCCAAATTAGTCCTAATGACACACCAACAATCCAGGAATTATGTATTTCCCTGTTTTATTCCAATGGAGATACTGACAAAACCTGGACTGTTGGGAGGACTGGAGGACTGGTTTAGAAAACACTGCTCTATTCAATGGTGTAAATTCCAGACAAGTGACAGATTAATATGGATTTATAGTTAAGAGTTATTTGCAGCTAGTGCTATGTCGTCTCTAGGGTTTGTGGTAACCATAAACATCTCCTGCTGTGTTGGGTTATAGCAGAGGTAGTCAACCTTTTAATAACTGCTGCCCACTGTGCGTGTGTGAGCGATGCAGTGTTTGTGGGTGAAGGGGGCAGTGTGCGTGAGTGAGGGGTGCCTGTGTGAGGGGTGCGGTGTGCGTGTGTGAGAGGTGCGGTGTGCGTGTGTGAGAGGTGCAGGGCGTGTGTGCGTGTGTGTGAGGGAGCAGTCTGTGTGTGTGAGGGGTTCAAGGGTCTATGCTGTGTGTAGGTGAGTGAGATGTGAAAATCTATCTTAATGTCTCCCCCCTCTTCTTACCTTTTACCAGGGAGGGGGGACATAATGCTGACCAGCCCTGCTGGTCCAGTGGTGGCATGTTAACTTTAGCCTGCAGCTCCTCCAGCGACCAGGTTGACTATTCCTGGGTAATAGCATAAATTTGAAATAAAGGGGAGGATTTTAAAAGTGCTGCTTTCACCGACCACTGGCACACCAACAAACCAGTAGTGGTGGCAGTAAGGACATGCACCTAGTCTATAAAAGTGGTTAAAATGTTGCAAAACATTACAGGGAAATGAAGAAAGATGCACGCAGTATCAATGTGGCTATGCACACAATATAAAGCTGTATACTTGCTTCATATATAAAGTGCTCCAGTCTGAAAATGGCATTACTTATAACCACATTTTAGGCATGTTATGCCATATTAATCAGTGTAGAATTTCCATTTCCTTTTAAAATATATAGCAGTAAAGTGAGAATTCCTTTTTAAAATCACTGTATTCACCTACATAGATTTTTTTTTTATCGGAAAACTATACTAGCAGAGTGCAGGGTTTCCTATTCAGCTAAACATTTGTTCCGTGCGTTGCCTCTTACCACTGTTCTATAAAGTGTATCTATAGAATCCTCACAGAAACCTTTTTTTACAGTTCAAGTGCCTATCAGACGGCAATATAGCCCTTCAGAAAAAGAAAATACGAGTCTCCCCTGCTTTTAATTAGCTGGTAAGAGTGATGATTTGAATAAATATGGTTTAACTTTTTGTATTTTAAAGGGTTACACCAACCACGACAGTGATTTGAAGTGGCCGTGGTGCTAGGAGTATGTATGTGCAGTGTTTCTGCTTACAGAGATATTTTTAATAATGTGCGGTGAGTTAGTGGCACCCACAGCACACGACATCCCAGAACTCTGTCAATTCTGTGCATAAAAATGTCTGTCGTCAGCAAGCTTTGCACGCTGCCGACAGACGTTAAAATCTTGCCTTTGCAGGTAGAGTGCTGCCCTCCCCTTCAATGTGGTCAGGTTTTTACTGTATAATATTTTACATGTAAAACAATTGCAATCTTTAAAACTTTGTCTGTTTTACGTGTAGTTTGACACACCAGAGAACCTAAACAGGTGCTTTGTGAAGTGTTTTGATACTTCAAGGTGTAGATAATTTCAAAGGCTTAAAGCATACAGGGACAGAATAGCACAGTGTGTTTTCTTTAGAGTTCATATCTCCTTTGTTAAGATTGAGTTGTTTTGGTGCTTAGGATGGAAGCAGACCCAAGTAAAACAGTAGAATATTTAATTAAGGCATTCTGTGATAACTGCATCACTTAAAAATATAAAAAAATGAGAATTAGCATCTAAAAAAAACATTTTTTAAATTGTAATATATGAAATGTACAAATATTCGAGAGTGTGGCATGACTGACTCATTATTATATTATAATTATTATTATTATATCATGACAAAGGATTTAGTTTAGTTTGTACCATAAGAAATAAAAATAACATGGAAAAAACACACTCAAAAACAATTACGGGTATTTATTTCCCTATTAGGAGTACATGTCAAATTAAATAATTTGCTATGGGTACTTAGTTTTTATTTTTTGGGGGGAGGGGGGAATGAAATGCAAATCAAATTATATATAGTACCCTGTTTCTCTCTTTACCATCCTAGAAAAGGCATAGCCTAAGTTGGTGTTGCTCACTGGTATTGATATTGGTAAATTCAAATAGAGCGTGATGGATTTGTAATACTTGGGATCTGGGATATTAGAGGTCACCTATTCTTGGTGACCTCTCCATCAGAGTCAGCATGTTTGGTAGGGTTGCATGCACAAATATTTACATGACTTTTTAAGGTCAGCTGGACATAATACAGGTCAGCTCTAATTGCTGTTAACTTGATGAATTAACCTTTTTCCATATGTCAAGCTCCCACTTTAGGGTCAGAGTATGCTGTGGAATTGTGCAGAAAATTCACTATAAAATTGGTAAATCCAGAGGACTGCGTTTCTTAGACTTGCTCTACACAGGTAGTATATCCTTTCACTGGCAGCAGCATGTCATGAATAGTTTTAATTTTCATTATGTGGTTTAACCTTTCACCACTAGCCCTCGAGGGGTTAACCGATAACAGAGTTTGTCACACTGCCACCTTACACAAGGACATATATCTTCATAACTTACATGTGTAGAGTACTGTATAACTGTAATGTAGGGGTTATAGTGTAGAGTATGGGTACTGTAATAGTGTAATGTAGGGGTTACAGTGTGTAAAGTATGGGTACTGTGTTAGCGAGATGTAGGGTTTGTAGTGTAGAGTATGGGTACTGTGTTAGTGTGATGTAGGGGTTATAGCCTAGAGTATGGATGCTGTATAAGTGTAATGTAGGGGTTATAGTGTAGTATATGGGTACTGGGTTAGTGTCATGTAGGGGTTATAGTGTGTAAAGTAAGGGTACTGGGTTAGTGTCATGTAGGGGTTCTAGTGTAGAGTATTGGTACTGTATTAGTGTAATGCCGGGGTTATAGTGTAGAGTATGGGTATTGTGATAGTGTCATATAGGGGTTATAGGGTAGAGTATGGGTACTGTGTTAGTGTAATGCAGGGGTTATAGTGTAGAGTATGGGTACTGTGTTAGTATAACGGGGGTTACAGTGTAGAGTATGGGTACTGTGTTAGTGTAATGCTGGGGTTATAGTGCAGAGTATGGGTACTGTGTTAGTGTCATATAGGGGTTATAGTGTAGCGTATGGGTACTGTGTTAGTATAACGGGGGTTACAGTGTAGAGTAAGGGTACTGTGTTAGTGTAATGCATGGGGTTATAGTGCAGAGTATGGGTACTGTGCTAGTGTCATATAGGGGTTATAGTGTAGAGTATGGGTACTGTGCTAGTATCATATAGGGGTTATAGTGTAGAGTATGGATACTGTGTTAGTGTAAGGCTGGGGTTATAGTGTACAGTATGGGTACAGTGTTAGTGTAAGGCAGGGGTTATAGTGTAGAGTATGGGAACTGTGCTAGTGTCATATAGGGGTTATAGTATAGCAGACATAGGCAACCTTCGGCACTCCAGATGTTTTGGACTACACCTCCCATGATGCTTTGCCATCATTATGGGTGCAAGAGCATTATGGGAGATGTAGTCCAAAACATCTGGAGTGCCGAAGGTTGCCTATCGCTGGTATAGAGTACTATGTTAGTATAACGGGGGTTACAGGGTAGAGTATGGGTACTGTGTTAGTGTCATATAGGGGTTATAGTGTAGAGTATGGGTACTGTGTTAGTGTAATGCGGGGGTTATAGTGTAGAGTATGGGTACTGTGTTAGTGTCATATAGGGGTTATAGTGTAGAGTATGGGTACTGTGTTAGTGTAATGCGGGGGTTATAGTGTAGCGTATGGGTAGTGTTAGTGTAATGCAGGGGTTATAGTGTACAGTATGGGTACTGTGTTAGTGTAATGCAGGGGTTACAGTGTAGAGTATGGGTATTGTTATAGTGTCATATAGGGCTTATAGGGTAGAGTATGGGTATTGTGATAGTGTCATATAGGGGTTATAGTGTAGAGTATGGGTATTGTGATAGTGTCATATAGGGGTTATAGTGTAGAATATGGGTATTGTGTTGGTGTCATATAGGGGTTATAGTGTAGAATATGGGTATTGTGTTGGTGTCATATAGGGGTTATAGTGTAGAATATGGGTACTATCTTAGTGTAATACAGGGGTTATAGTGTAGAGTATGGGTACTGTGTTAGTGTAATGCAGGGGTTATAGTGTACAGTATGGGTACTGTGTTAGTGTAATGCAGGGGTTATAGTGTACAGTATGGGTACTGTGTTAGTGTAATGCAGGGGTTACAGTGTAGAGCATGGGTATTGTGTTGGTGTCATATAGGGGTTATAGTGTAGAGTATGGGTACTGTGTTAGTGTAATGTGGGGGTTATAGTGTAGAGTATGGGTACTGTGTTAGTGTCATATAGGGGTTATAGTGTAGAGTATGGGTACTGTGTTAGTGTAATGCGGGGGTTATAGTGTAGAGTATGGGTACTATCTTAGTGTAATACAGGGGTTATAGTGTAGAGTATGGGTACTGTGTTAGTGTAATGCAGGGGTTATAGTGTACAGTATGGGTACTGCGTTAGTGTAATGCAGGGGTTATAGTGTACAGTATGGGTACTGTGTTAGTGTAATGCAGGGGTTACAGTGTAGAGCATGGGTATTGTGTTGGTGTCATATAGGGGTTATAGTGTAGAGTATGGGTACTGTGTTAGTGTAATGTGGGGGTTATAGTGTAGAGTATGGGTACTGTGTTAGTGTCATATAGGGGTTATAGTGTAGAGTATGGGTACTGTGTTAGTGTAATGCAGGGGTTATAGTGTAGTGTATGGGTACTGTGTTAGTGTCATATAGGGGTTATAGTGTACAGTATGGGTACTGTGTTAGTATAACGGGGGTTACAGTGTAGAGTAAGGGTACTGTGTTAGTGTAATGCATGGGGTTATAGTGCAGAGTATGGGTACTGTGCTAGTGTCATATAGGGGTTATAGTGTAGAGTATGGGTACTGTGCTAGTATCATATAGGGGTTATAGTGTAGAGTATGGATACTGTGTTAGTGTAAGGCTGGGGTTATAGTGTACAGTATGGGTACAGTGTTAGTGTAAGGCAGGGGTTATAGTGTAGAGTATGGGAACTGTGCTAGTGTCATATAGGGGTTATAGTATAGCAGACATAGGCAACCTTCGGCACTCCAGATGTTTTGGACTACACCTCCCATGATGCTTTGCCATCATTATGGGTGCAAGAGCATTATGGGAGATGTAGTCCAAAACATCTGGAGTGCCGAAGGTTGCCTATCGCTGGTATAGAGTACTATGTTAGTATAACGGGGGTTACAGGGTAGAGTATGGGTACTGTGTTAGTGTCATATAGGGGTTATAGTGTAGAGTATGGGTACTGTGTTAGTGTAATGCGGGGGTTATAGTGTAGAGTATGGGTACTGTGTTAGTGTCATATAGGGGTTATAGTGTAGAGTATGGGTACTGTGTTAGTGTAATGCGGGGGTTATAGTGTAGAGTATGGGTACTGTGTTAGTGTCATATAGGGGTTATAGTGTAGAGTATGGGTACTGTGTTAGTGTAATGCAGGGGTTATAGTGTAGCGTATGGGTAGTGTTAGTGTAATGCAGGGGTTATAGTGTACAGTATGGGTACTGTGTTAGTGTAATGCAGGGGTTACAGTGTAGAGTATGGGTATTGTTATAGTGTCATATAGGGCTTATAGGGTAGAGTATGGGTATTGTGATAGTGTCATATAGGGGTTATAGTGTAGAGTATGGGTATTGTGATAGTGTCATATAGGGGTTATAGTGTAGAATATGGGTATTGTGTTGGTGTCATATAGGGGTTATAGTGTAGAATATGGGTATTGTGTTGGTGTCATATAGGGGTTATAGTGTAGAGTATGGGTACTATCTTAGTGTAATACAGGGGTTATAGTGTAGAGTATGGGTACTGTGTTAGTGTAATGCAGGGGTTATAGTGTACAGTATGGGTACTGTGTTAGTGTAATGCAGGGGTTATAGTGTACAGTATGGGTACTGTGTTAGTGTAATGCAGGGGTTACAGTGTAGAGCATGGGTATTGTGTTGGTGTCATATAGGGGTTATAGTGTAGAGTATGGGTACTGTGTTAGTGTAATGTGGGGGTTATAGTGTAGAGTATGGGTACTGTGTTAGTGTCATATAGGGGTTATAGTGTAGAGTATGGGTACTGTGTTAGTGTAATGCAGGGGTTATAGTGTAGTGTATGGGTACTGTGTTAGTGTAATGCAGGGGTTATAGTGTAGCGTATGGGTACTGTGTTAGTGTAATGCAGGGGTTATAGTGTACAGTATGGGTACTGTGTTAGTGTAATGCAGGGGTTACAGTGTAGAGCATGGGTATTGTGTTGGTGTCATATAGGGGTTATAGTGTAGAATATGGGTATTGTGATAGTGTCATATAGGGGTTATGGTGTAGACTATGGGTATTGTGTTGGTGTCATTTAGGGGTTATAGTGTAGAGCACAGGAGCTCCACCTCTGGTATGAGTAACACTGGGGGTACATGCACCACAGAATAGCCTGAATAGCCTGCACCACAGAATAGCCTGCACAGAGGTAGCTCCAAACAGCAGCACCAAATCATTATGTAGAGCTAGAGATGCAAAATTCTAGCCATTAAACTGCATATAAACACTTATTTACCAAATATTTACCAAATAACAGAATGTAGTAAACCAAACTGAAACGTTTAGGTGAAAATAACCAATTCTGTAAATCACTCCGTCTGCAAACCTCTGCCATTTTGGTAACTGGAAATTCAGCATTAAAAACATAACATTTTCAAAATCAAAATATATACAATTTCAGAGTTTTGAATATAGATTCTCTAATTTGCACCTTATTGTTTATGCTTCACTACAATTTGTTGTGTAGTAAATAATCAACTTTGAGCATTTAAAGTCGGTTTTATACCTGTGTAATTTTCATGCACTTGACTGCTGAGCTAACACTTGCCAGTCAGTCCATCTCCAAGCACCTGTCGCCATTGAGAAATCTCACCTTGCAGATCTTGTAAAGAGAGTCCTGTCCTTCTCCTTCTGTGTCCTTGAAGTAGTCATGAGCGGGAAATGTGCGGTGGACGTCTCTTTTGATCACACTCTCTTGGGCAGAATCCTAGCGAAAGAACATATTGCGCAGCTGTTATCTTTTATTTGTAATAACCAAAGAGAGTCTACATGATAAATCCTGCAATACCCAGTAGCCCTTAATGCATTATCTAGAACTCACTGAACCAGGAACTGACACTTTCATTGACTTCATCCAATAGTGTGTTTTATTATGGTGAACAGAAATGGAATGCAGTTTTTTACGTTATCAAACCATGCCTTTAATTAATATATATTCTTTGATTTAATATTCAGGCTGAGTATGGAGAGCAGGTAAGCAATTTAATCACATACTGGGGGCATTTAATACCGCATACAAGGGATAATTAATCCCTGAAACATTGAAACCCATGTCAATTTAATTTTGAGGCTTAATTACTGTCAACACAATGCAGAGACAAAATCTCATGAATGAGCTGTGCATTCTCTCACATCATCATTGCATTGTCGTAGATTGTGTAAAGTCCACATCCATAAAATTTTTTAAAAAAAATAAAAAAACACACAAAAAGCCTGGTATACAAGATAACCTACAAACAGCAAATATTTTTAAACGTATATCATGCAGCCTTAAGGCAAGCAAGTATAACTTTTGCTTGACGCATCTCAGGCAATACCCGATTAAAAAACAAATATACACATTAACCCTTTAACTCCTTAAGGACACATGACATGTGTGACATGTGTGACATGTCATGATTCCCTTCTATTCCAGAAGTTTGGTCCTTAAGGGGTAATAAGGGGTGAATAAGATGTTCACTTTAATAGAACATTTAAGGCATCCTTGGACAATCTCGATGCTTTCTCGTACAGTATATAAAAGCCTTTATACATTGACTGCTACACCTGATAATTTTAGAATATATTCCTATTGTCATGGGATGCATTTAATTTTTCTAATCACTAGATTTTCTAAGCAAGACATTGCAAAAAATAATATAGTCAGTAGAGCTCCAGACAGCAGCACCAAATCTTTATATAGCGCTAGAGATGCAAAATTCTAGCCGTTAAAAAGTGAATATAAAGCACAGAATTATTCTTGTCGCACTGAACATTACGATACTTTTTGTTATAATGCATGTTCAGCATGGCTTAATTATAGCACTTTGCAACCACCCCCACCAGCCGAGACTGACTTGAGATGCCTGTCAAATGTCTATTTTCTTTGCTATTTCTATTATTGAACTTTGGCAAAGTATATTTGCAGAGGTTAAGAGCCAGATTTATTTTTGTAGGAGCTGGTAAAGATATTCTTTTCTGGAGTTCTATATTAAGGACTCAGAGTTTTCAGACTAGCACAGTAACAATTTTTGGGAGTCCTGGTCTACTCGCGTTTGTCGAGCCTCAGTTAACATAGGACCTAAAAAGGGAGAGAATGGGGTAAAAAATGCAGCAAATATTTGACATGGGATATGAAAAACTGGAAATGAGATTAGAACTCTAGCACTCGCTTACTAGACCATTTTAGCAATCAGATGATTTAAAAATAATGGAAAAGGGGGGCAATATAAAAGAAAGAGAATCTAGGTGCAAACAGGAAATATATTACACTGTGATGGGAGTGAGATCCAAATAAGCTTGACTTTTTTTTTTTTTTTTTAAGCTACTGAATCTTAAAATGTGGCATTAACTATGCAAAAAACAACAAGTCCATGACGGGAAGCGCTCAAGGCACAAATATTAAACAAAGTAGTGGATTTATAGCCACCTAAAACAGGATGCCATAAAACATATTAATTATCTCTAAAAGGACCAGCATGGCCTTGGAAGGGTACATTTTCTTTCTTTTAAGCTATGTAAAATATATGTGTGTATGTGGTGACATATACTATTACCATGATTGATTTATCAGATGCCATGTGTGAATTGCAATCTGAAACACAGAATGACGGTAAAATTTTTTTTTTTTGTGTCAATCATATTTTATTGGTAAGGTTTCACCGGTAACAAAAACAGCAATTTCACATAAGTCACACGGAAATGTAGATTGATCCTTTTACAACATAATAACAGTTAAACTTTTGAGGTGCTGAAATAATATGCCGATTTCTGGGAAGCTTAGGTAACAGAATTGGCTTTGGCCAGAACACTCGTTTGCTTCCCCCTGGGTTTGCTTGGGTGTAGTTGGGCATCTCTGTGGTCGGCAGTTCCCATTCCCAGATCCCCACTTATTAACTACAGATTTCTAGTGTTTCCATTTCGGGCTTAACTCCTTACTACCCCAGAACCTACGTCGTGTCAGGGTATGAGTACTCTTTGTGTGCACGGGTAGTCCAAACGGGACCGGATTCCGTTGCTGTGTGTAGTTATTGGAACAGTGTGTCCCCTGGGCGTCTTACTTATGGATTGAGCAGCCCCATGTGTTACCCTGCTCGGTGGTGTGTCCTTTCAGGGGTATCGGTCATGTCTGGTGGGCCATAGCTGTCCATGGGTTTGTGTCTAGGTGGTGGCCTACTATCACGTCTATGTCCGTCTGGCTAGCTTCCCTTGACTCCTAAGTCCCCTCAAAGAGGTTTTGTTCCGTATCATGTCGTGTGGTCCGGTTTCGGTGTTGAACACCTAAGTGCGAATAAAGTTACCTGTCCGTCAGAGTGAAGTCTAGTCAGTTAGGGGGCCAGATTCCTCTGGCGTCTAGTAGTATGAAAGGTCCGTCAAGTTGAGGGTTGGTGGGGGGGAAGAGGGGGGAGGGGGGGAGCAGAGTCGGTACGGGGGGGAGAAAAGAGGGGGGGGGGGGGAAGTCTAGAGCCCGGGTGAGGTCTCCTCCGGCTATTTAGCTACCTTATTTCCTTTTGCGCTGGGTATAGTCCGACCAGTCTGCGCTGCTCGGGTAGCCACTCCGGCTCTCTGCCTATCCCGGGGATTTTACGCGATTCCCCTGGAGATGTAAAGTCGCCAGGGGTACCATTGCAATGCGCACTTATCTGAGCGTCCCTGCAGAGAGGCTGTCAGTATCTCCATATCATAGACGCTCTCCACCTTGTCCACCCATTGTCTAAACGAGGGTGTCGTTGTGCGTTTCCAATGTAGGGGAATCAATGCTTTCGCTGCATTCAACAGATGTATGGTGAGGGAGTGTTTATATTTCTGCGTGGGTATGGGAGTGTGATGTAGAAGCATTGTCATGGGTTGTAGAGGGATGGGATCGCCTGTGACTTCTCTAATTTTCGTGTTTATCATCTGCCAGTATGTTACTATGCGTGGACAAGACCACCATATGTGCAGATTCGTTCCCAGGGCCGTGCCGCACCTCCAGCAGTCACCCGCACCAGCTCCACCGAAGTGCCTAAGGGTGTCCGGAGTCCGATACCAGTGCGATAATAGCTTATATCCAGTCTCTTGGATCTTTGAGCTGATCGAGCACTTGTGGGTTAAGCGGACTATTTTGTCCCACTCCTGGTCCGAGAGTTGTGTACCTGTCTCTCTTTCCCACTTGCTCTTGTATCCCAGTGGGTAGGAGTCTTGGGCCTCTCTCAGAGAGTCGCACATGCGCGACACCCCATGGTCTATGTGACCTCTTTTTGTGCATATTTTTTCAAAATCCGTCAGTTGCCTATGAAGGTGGTCTTTTCCAGCTAAGCTGGTGACATACGATTGCACCTGGTGGTACCGAAAGATGTCTAATTGTGTGGGCCGTGTGTCTCCGAGCAGGTCCTCGAGGGGACGGAGTCGCCCCCTCGAGCACCACTGATCTAGGTATATCCAGTTCGCCTGATGAAAGTTCCGCAGTGCCGTCGGGTGGAGTCCCCCTGCTAGATTTGGGTTGCATGCGATCGGGGTCAACGGGTTCGGTGATGTAGTGAGCCGATGGGTGTAGCGAACCTTGCACCAGACATTGAGCGTCGCGTCTATCATGGGGTTGCCCGTCCGCAGTTCTGCGAACGTGGTGCCCCTCAACCACAGTCTCGAGGGGATTTTACCTCCTGTTTGCTGCAGTTCCATAGCCACCCAGCGCTTTGGGCTCTTGTCTACATGCCAGTCTGTGAGCCTGTGCAAGTGTGTGGCTTTATAGTAAGTGGACGCCGAGGGCAGTCCCAGTCCCCCGGATTGTTTAGGTCTCTCCATCGTCGACTTGCGGACCCGCGAGGGTCTATGATTCCAGATAAACCCACGGATCGCTGTATCCAGCGATTTAAAGAATGATTGTGGGATTAAAAGTGGCAGGGTGGCAAAGAGATACAGCAACCGTGGTAACACGTTCATCTTGATCGCGTTAATCCTCCCGAACCAGGTGATATAGTAAGCCGTCCAGCGATGGAGGTCTGATTGTATGTTCCGGAGGAGGGGCAGGAAATTCAGTTGGTACGTTTGTGAGAGGTCTTTCGGTAGCCAGGTACCGAGGTACCGTATCTTCTCCGTGCACCACGAGAAGGCAAACTGGTTGCCTAGTCTGTGGGCTTCGCCTTCGTCCTTCATTATCGGCATCGCCTCCGACTTGTCAAGGTTCAATTTCAGGTTTGACACCTGGCGGTAGTCGTCAAAAGCCTTTAGTAGGTTGGGCACAGAGACCAGAGGTTGTTCCAAAAAGAACAACATGTCGTCGGCGTATGCCGCTACCCGATGTTCCTCTGTGCCCATGCGAACCCCCGTTATACCCCCGTCCCGTCTGACCGCCTCCAGGAAGGGTTCCAGGGTGAGGGCAAACAGGAGGGGGGACAGGGGACAGCCTTGTCGCGTTCCATTACATATCGGGAAAGACCGCGTGAGGGCACCGTTTATCCGTATCCGGGCAGTCGGAGTGGTGTACAGGGCCGAGATCCACATGCGCATACATGGACCAAAGCCCATGTGATGCAGCGTTTCCTTCAGGTATGTCCAATCCACCCGATCAAACGCCTTTTCGGCGTCCGTCGAGAGGAGGACGACGTCTCGCTTTCCGGCCCGTGCGCTATGAATTATGTTCAGCGCTCGGATAGTGTCGTCTCGTGCTTCCCTGCCTGGAATGAAGCCGACCTGATCCGGGTGGATCAGGTCGGGCAGTAACCGGGATATCCTCAGGGAAAGGGCCTTCGTGAACAATTTTAGATCTGCGTTAAGCAGTGAGATCGGCCTATAGCTGGCACAATTGCTCGGGTCTTTCCCTTCCTTGGGGATCACCGTGACTACAGCCGCTAGGGTGTCCGTGGGGAACGCACCCCCTTCCCGCTGGGCGTTTAGGCCAGTCAGAAGTCTCGGTAGGAGCTCCTCTTGGAACGTCCGTAAGTAAGTCAGGGGGAGGCCGTCTGGACCCGGTGCTCGGTGTGGTTTCGAACGTTTCATTGCAGTCGCTAGTTCTTCAAGGGTGAGGGGGTTGTCCAGCTCCTCCGCGAGTGCCGGTGTGAGTTTACGTGTTACATGGTGAGCTAGATAGTCCGTTACTCGTCGGTAATGGGTCTGTGCAGCAGCTCCCTGTTGGGTCTGGGATTGGTTGTACAGGTCCGCATAATAGGACCTGAAAGCGTCCAGAATGCCCTCAGGCATCCCCGTAGTTCGCCCATTTGGTGTATGGATTTTGTGTATGTGTTGGGATCTACGCTTTTCCTGGAGCATCTTCGCCAGGAGTTTGCCGCTTTTGTTGGAGTGCTCATAGAAGAACCTGGCGGATTTTCGCATGGTGTGCAGCAGGCCCTGGGAAAGATGGTTCGTGAGTGCTCTGCGGGCTTCTGTGAGCCGTAAATGTATGTTGTCGTCTAGTGTGTGCTTATGTGAGTTTTCTAAGTCTGCTACCTGTTTCGTGAGGTCAGTAAGCTCGCGTGCCCTGTCTTTTCTGCGCTGTGTGCACACGGAAATGAAGTGCCCTCGGACTACGCATTTATGGGCTTCCCACAGTGTCAGGGGGGACATGTCTACTGTGTCATTTTCCTCAAAGTAGTTCCTGATAGTCTGACGGGCTATGGTACAGGACCCTAGGTCGTCCAGCAGGGACTCATTGAGCCTCCATTGGCGTTCCATGGGTTTTAGCAGTGGAGATTTTATTTCCACCGCGACTGGTGCGTGGTCTGACTGGTGAATGAGTCCTATGTTGGCCTCCCGGAGAAGGGGCAGGCTACCCTGGGGCATGAATATGTAATCTATCCTGCTGTATTGTTTGTGCATCGGGGAATAGTAAGAAAAATCTTTGTCCTCCGGGTGCGCCGCCCTCCAGCAGTCCACTAACCCAGCTTTGGTCAGGGAACGTCTGATCGATCTAAGGCAGTGTTCCGGGACCGTACTAGCTCCCCGAGAGGAGTCCATGCGCGGGTCAAGAGGGACATTAAGATCCCCTGCCAGCACCACGAGGCCTTCCTTGAACCTGTCCAGTTTAATCAGTGTCTTGGCTATGAATGTGTGTTGTTGCCTGTTGGGGCTATAGATGCACGCGAACGTGTGGGGAACGTCTCCGATGGAGCCTTTAAGGAAGATGTATCGACCCCCCGGATCAATGAGAGTAGCCTTGTGTTGGAAATGTACCGAGTGGGCGAATAAAATCGCCACACCCACCTTCTTCATGTCTGGGTGGTTGGCAAAGTAACCCTGTGGAAAGCGTCTATTCTCCAGTTTTGGCGCGGAAGTACCGCGGAAATGCGTCTCCTGCAGGAACGCTATGGACACCTTGTCGGCCCATAACCTGCGCAGCAATTGAGCTCGTTTCTCAGGGAGGTTAAGACCCCTAACATTATGGGACCAGAGTTTAAGCAGCGCCGGTTTAAAGGACTCCATAGTCTCTTCGCGAGAGTCCCCCGCCCGGGCTCAGCGGGGTATCGTAAGGGAAAGCTTCGTCGGTCTAGTCGGGTCTATTCGGGGAGAGGGAAAGGTGGGTGGGGAGGTATGTGGTGAAGGTGTGGTCAACCGTCTAGGTAAGTAGGTCAGTCGGGGAACAAAAGGCAACAATGAACCTTGGTCGGGTGTAGATAGTCGGGGGTACTAAGGTGAAGCCCCTTCCAGTCCCGGACCAGTATGTACAGTATAGGTCAGTTGCGTGGGGTGCGTGGGAGGCTACCTGTGGTGTCGGTCACCCTCTCTGGTAGGTGAAGTCAGTAGTGGACTCCCTCAGCTCCCAACCCGCCGAGTGTGTCTTCCGTCGGGTCAGAGCCCGGCGAGTCTCCCTATCTAAGCTATCGCGGGGTACCCATGGCGGCCCTAATCACCCTCCCGGGACCCCCGTGTCGGCCATGTAATATGCTGAGAACGGGTAGGGACCCTTGGTGTCCCGAGCCTAGCCTGTGTGGGAATTGCCGGGATCCCTGCATCCCCCAATTCCGTGATTGTGAAGGCTAAAGCACTTCCGGGCCCACCCCCCTGTGTCCTGGAGTGGATATATAACATACAGAGTCGGGGGGGGTCTCCTTGCCCTACTGGATAGCTAACGTACAGGACTAATGAACAAAAACATCAACTTAGGCTAAAGCCTAGTAAAACATGTACATAACATTCAGTTGCATGGGCTAAAAATCTCCCCCGCCCGCCAAATCAACATGTTCCCCCCGGAGACGCAGTCGTTCCGTACCGCGTCCGGCTCCGCGCCCGCCAGGGTATGACCCCCAGCTGGGGCCCGGTCGGCCGCGGGCGCGTCACGGGTGCGTGGCCAGGTCTCCCCCCCCACCCGCCCGCACCCCCCCTCCCACCCCCGGCCCCAACAGCGGCTCGAGGCCTGATCACATCTGTCAATTTATAGGCATAGTCTGGGTGATATTCGGCCCTCTTTCCCTTATCTCATGGCCGGTGGTGGTGCAATGTCCAGCAAACATCCCATCCCCCCGTCGGGGTGGGGCCCCTTGGCCGGCATGGCTGTCCCCCCGTTGATCGTCTCACACCCCCCACCCCACCTGATAATGTATCCCCTGTTGTGGGTTTGCAAGACCCCCTGCTGGCCACCCGCTAAAACGTGTCGGAATGCTTAGCTTACCCATCCCATACCCCTCCCCAAAACATCGCCCCCCCCGGGTTAGGAAGATCCCGGGGAATCTCAGGGTCCCAGTGAGGGAGGGGGGGGGGGGGGGGCACAAAGACAGTACATACCCCTGGCGTACAGTCCCGGTGTCTCTGGGCCTCTGCATTTCACTCTATGCGGTGGGAGGTCAGGGGCTGTCCACTGCTCAGGCCTGGCAGGTCGGAAAAAAGAAAACGGTGTGCAGGTCATTCGTCGATGCGGGTTCTGCGTCCCCGGGGGCCCAATCGCAGCTTATTCCTCCGGCGCGTCCGGGCCACCTCTACGTTGGGGGGGTGTACTCGGCATGGGTCCCCTTCTGAGCATGTCGGCTGGTGTAGTCGGACCCGTAGGCCTTGCGGGCGGATAGTCCAAAATCCAGTTAGGTATAGGCAAGTCCGGTAGGCCCAGCGCGTGTAGGAAGCGTGGGACTTCTGTGGGCCACCTCAAGACGTGCCATATATTTCCAATCCTCGCTTGTAAGCTGAACGGGTATCCCCATTTATAGTGAATCCTCTTCTCTTGTAACGCGTTTGTAATTGGCTTTAGGGCTCGTCTCGCATCCAAGGTGATGTTGGATAGGTCTTGGTACAGTGCAATAGGTGAGTCCATGTATCGGAGTGAGCGTTGTGAGCGGGCTGACCTCATAATGGCCTCCTTTAGCTGAAATGACCGGAGACAGCAGATCAGGTCTCTCGGCTGACCATCCCTGCGCGGTGCTCTAAGCGCCCTGTGAGCTCTCTCAAGTCCAAAGTCTGGCGGTGCGGCCTCGCCCAGGATCTGGGTAAACAGGCCTTCGAGCAGCTCACGTGGCGATTCACCTTCAGATTCCGGCATGCCCCTGATGCGGATATTATTACGTCTGCCTCGGTTATCAAGGTCCTCTACTTGGCGTCTCAAATCTAGTAGGATATTGCCTTGCCTTGTGGCTGCCAGCTCTGATGCCCGGTGGTGTTGGGTGGCCTGCAGGCTGTGTACCTCCAAATCGTCCACTCTCTGTTCCAGCACCGCCAGGTCCCGCCTCACTGCCGTGATTTCCTCACGTACCGCTGCTCGGAGCTCCGCAATGAGTTCAGCCTTGTCTCCCCTCGTGAGCATGTTCGCCGCAATAGCCGCCATGTCCGCGGACAGCTGGGTGAGAGTATCTGTTTGTGTGTCTCTTGCGGGGGATCCCCGCGGGGAGGTATTGTGGCTGCTCATACCCGGGGACGCAGGCGCCATATTGTTTGGGCCTCGTGCGCCGGCCAGCGGTTGCGGAGTAGAAAGAAAATCATCCATAGGTCCCGTCGGGTGTCCCGAGGAGGGCAACGCCGGGCCGGGAGTGGCCCCCTTCTTAGTTCTCACCATCAGCGTGGTTGTGTGGGAGTTTAACGCTTCGTTATAGGGGCTTTAGCGGGTTAGGGCCTGGGAGCTCCGAAAGCGTGCGTCCTACTCCATCAGCAGCCAGGCCACGCCCCCTCAGAATGACGGTAAAATTAGCATGATACAGGCCGGCAGAGCTACAACCCATATCCCGTATGGGAATCTGCTACAAACCCCAAAAATTCGAAAAACATAAGTATTCAATTATTACATTGGTAGGTTTATTGCACCACAAATACCCAATGTTCAAACTGTTACAATTTAATGTAGTGTCCAGAATTTCCCTGAAATTATTTCTACTCATCTAGAGATGTCGGCAGAGGACTCTTTACCATTGTATATCTATCTGTTTGGGACAAGTGAACAGTATGCCTGGACATTGCTACCTGGAAAAGACAAATGTGTAGACAGTATGCTTCCCACAGTCAAAGCACCATATCTTATCCTATTTATATGCAGTGAATAGAATTATGAAAAACTTTAAATATATATTTTTACATTCTACCCTATGTTCAGTCCTAGGAAGTCTCTCTTTAATTCTTGGAGGTCAAAGATTGCACAGTTAGTACGATAGTAGTTTCATTCCCATTACTTTATGTCCACACATTACCAGCCCCAACCCACCAACCACAAACGCGTTCATTCTACCTCAGTATGAAAACCATAGTCTAGTGCAGAGGTAGGCAACCTACGGCACTAGTGCCGTGCACGGCACTCGAGGTGTCTTTGCACGGCACCGAAGGCTGCTAGAGCCAAACAGGCTCTGGCCTATCAGGAGTCCCAGTAAAACTTCAAATATCTGCTAATACGAAAAGATGGTGAAGGACAATCCACAATTTATGCATTGCAGCACTTAGAGGAAGTGATCTCAGATCACTTCCTACCAGCACTTGTGAATAGGAATCCACACTGTAGTAGAGCAACCTGCAGCTGCTGTTGCAGCTCCTGTCTTTGACCTGTACCAGGCCAGCCTGGTCCCCACTGGAACCCAGGGAAGCCAACCATACTGCTAGATATACACAGATATTGTGGATCAAACCAAGTGTTTATCTGAGTATCTGCTCTTTTCCAAATTGTTAAAATAAATGCGTGCACGCTCTGAAGTAAATTACACTGAGACACAGGTATCAGGTTAATTAAAAACTTCGGAATGTTTACTCAGGGGGGCGGCAAGCCCCTTATAAAGGCAAAAATACATCATATGCAAAAATGTAGATAACAGAGAGAATACATCTCTAATTGGTTAAGTGTCTTATCTAATGCACATCCTACGAGGCGTGATGTCACCATCATCCCGGGATTTTACTCCGGATGTAGGCGCCATCTTGTTACACGAGGTAGTTAGTCGATGGGAGCGGGTGCTCTAGCAGCTATTTTGAGTAGATATTGAATACAGGTATACACAGTAAATAGACATTTTTACTATCACTAATTTACATTCATAACACAGAAATGAAGAATAACCCTCCCCTTATACAAATAATATGAACAGCCCACACACAAACATACACACAATCTGCACAAACGTAACCCGCTAACAATCCACATACATGCACACAAACCCCACATGCAGCCTTTCACATGCAATACCCCAAACAGCCCACACACACTACCAAACACACAATGTGACATATCCATCCGCACACAATTCCACAAGCAGCCCTCATACACAGCCCACATTCATATGTATCATACACAATACCATAAACTACTAATGAACACATACAATATAATAGCTCATATACGCACAAATACAATGATGCAAAGCAACTGCAGTAAAAATAACACAAACAGAATACGGCAGCATACACACCTAAATTTAAAAAAATAGGACCGGCACGCTACGGGACATCACAATCCTATATCGGCACAGTGCCGCTAAAAGGTTGCCTACCCCTGGTCTAGTGGCATGAAAAAGACGGATCCATTAAGTCAGCAGTGTCTCTGTATTTTGCCATGCTATTTTATATATTATTAATTTTGCTATATTGTGCCCTTAAAATTCAATTCTGATCAATCTCCTTTATAGTTTTGAATGAATTTCAGATAATTTTTTTAAGATAAAATTATAATTTTGTTTTTATCGTCTGGATCATTTTAACTTGTCTTTTACACCTTAATTTTTGACTTAGTAAACATTTAACATTAGCTTCCAATCAGAACCCCACTAACCATCCTTACTTCACCAATAATGAATACTTGCCATAATTCTCTGATTGTAAGGGAATGAAAGTACCGCTGTAAAAAACATAAGTTTTTAAGGAAAACATTACGTAGATCAGGGGTGTCCAAACGGAAGAACCCCAGATGTTGTAGAACTACAGCACCCTTAATGCTTTTTCATTCTAAAGGCATACAAAGCATCATGGGAGTTTCAGTTTTACAGGATCTGGGGATCTGCCTTTTGGGCATCTCTGCTGTAGATGTTAGATGACAAATGACTGTGAAGGACAGAAAACTACACATAACACTGTAAGTTGTACTATAGGAGAAGAATAAGGGTTCATCGATTAGGTCTTTAAGTGGAGAGACTCTGTTGGCTAAATGAAGATGGAAGTCTTCATCAAAACACAACCACAAAACAACAGCATTCGTTACAAATAACAGCAGCAACTTTGGGTGCTATCTCACAGAATAAGCCTGCGTCCTCTTTTCACATCCAATAATATAGAGAGCGGTTTAACCAGTATGGTGTATTGAGACATGGGGACATTTCTTAAAGCAATAATGCGACAATGTTGTTTGTATCCCAGCTGCAGCATAAGGACCTGAATTACGGTCATTTTCAGACTTCATATAAATCTACTGAGAATATTGCTTCCACTTAACAGTTGCAACCGCTGCGTGGAAACATCATTTCCAATAGCAAGTGACAATTACTCGTTCTTGTCTCAGAGCTTGTTTTCAGTGAGTGTTGCTGTTGTCTCCCTTAGAACTTGATAGACCAAACAACACACATTTGGGAACATCTAGGCCACCTATTATTGCATTAAATTGTACTTTTACAGTTTCAGCTTGAAGAGTTCTGCTTTAGGATTTTTTAAGAATTCTACAGAGAGCAAGCAGCCGGACATGCATTAGTCAAAAGAACATTCACATCCTTTTCTTACCATTTATTTTTTTTTTTTTAAGTGATGACTTCAAGAGAGGTGCAAGAAATAAGTACCCTAAGCATGGCCTGAGAGGCAACTTCCTAGGTGTAATATCTTTTACAGCAAAATGTAGCATACTATATGTTACAACATATCATGACAAACATATTCACAATAGTTCTTCTCGAATAACTGATGTTTTCCAACAGTTGGCTGTGGATGAACGCAATGATGGCTCTTTTTTGCTCTGTTGATGGGGCGAATACTAAAACCTTTGGAGGGACAAGACTGATCTAGATTCTATTTGTAGATTATAACTCCCATGGTTGACAGCCAGCATCTAGCAGAACCACTATAGGAGTTTTTGAACAAAGACCACTGCATGATCAGTGGTGCCTAGTTCGTCCCAAGTATTCCTATAATTTGTTTTTAAATTTATTACCCTACCTTCCGGATCTATGAATAGGATTTGTGACTCATAAAAAGCTTTGTCCAAGTAGTCTCGTAAGACCTGTTATTTTAGTACATTACTTGGAATACAGAAAAAGCTTAGGCAGGCAGGAAAATCTCACTTCTTTTGCATTTAACCATTTGTGCACCGTACGGAGTAGTGCTGTTCATTTCTAATTTTCTAGGAAACATATGTGCATATTTGACAATTTCCACGTAGGTTCCTGCCAGTTGCAAACACATCAAAGAGCATGTGGATAAGATGTTAGGCTAAGATCCACTGTTTGATAGGGAAGCAATCAGGAAAATAGATGGTTGTGCTGTGGATCAGTATTCTCAGAAATACAAGTAACATGTTTATTATTTAAACATTCTATTAATATCAAATTCCTGCTTATAGGGAAAAAAATGTCTTTTTCTCTTCTAACCCCTTAAGGACCAATTACAGATTCTGCCATCATAACAACCTTGTTTTAAAGATGCTATTCCAAAGGAGAATATCATATTTAATAAAATAGGGCTATACAGAGCTTCAGATGATAATTAGGACATTCCATTAAAATTAGGACCCAGACGTGATGACGGCAAAGAATGCCATAGGTCCCAAAGGGAACACTCCATGCACCAAAACAACTTTATCGCAAGAGGCACAGCTGATTGGCGTAGAGCAGTCAGCAGGCAATAAGTAGCTCCCCATTCATAAAAAGAAGGAAAAAAACTTTCTCAAGTAATTTTTAGGAATGGGAAGCTATTGATTGACTTAGAGCATCAGCTGACTGCTATAGGTCAATCACCTGCCCAATGATTTATTGAATTGAGCATTCTGTTATGAAGAGTGTCAGAAAGCAGAAGGGCGAGGGGGGGGGGGAGAGTTTAACATTGCTGGGACACACACTTTGGGGTTAAACTGTTCAACGGTTTAACCTCTAAAGGTAAGCCAGCACCAGGGAGCTCCTGGCAACATGTTGATACCCAAACTGTCACTTTAAATGTATACTCTAAGCACCAAAACAACTTTAGCTTAACTAAACAGTTTTGGTGTACAGATCATGCCTCTGCAGTCTCACTGTTTAGTTGTCTGCAATTTAGAAGCTAGACCACTTTTGTTTCTTGCAGACACAGACACACCTCACCTGGGAGTGACAAACACAGCATCTATGAAAAAAAATGGTTTTAGTTTCAATCAGATCGTACAGCACAGTGTGTCACTGTATCTTCTGCTCAGTTAACTGAAGTTTAATCACATATAAGAGGCTCGTGCAGGCTATTAGCAGAACAAAAAGGGTAACAAAACACATTTTGCAACAAAGGAAGTTTAAAATTAGATCTATATTTACCTGAAGTACGTAGTAAGTCACAGCCAGGGAAGGTTGCTTAAATAAAAGTGACTTAACTCTTAAATGGCAGAGAATTGAGAAGTGAGGCTACAAGGACATTATTTATGCATCAAAATGCATTTTAGTGATTATAGTGTCCCTGTGAAATGCCTAAACTACAAGTCTGACCAGTTTGGGACCTGAGCTGGACAATTTCTAAAACCAGAAGGCTCTTCTAAACATGCTAAGCTTAACAACCTGTATAGACACCTTAATCTTTGGGAATGGTGGGGAGATTAAATGAGATTATTCTCATTGGCTGCTTACCTTAAAGAAGGTAAATCAATAAATATATAAGAAATCGATGGCCAATTATGCCACAAAAAGGGAAACAGTTTTCGTCTTGACTCCAATTTCTCTTTTGATCAATAACCAAATAAAGTGGGTGATATTTAGTGGAGTCCTAATTCAATAAATATGATGAAAGATCATGTAAAGCTTTTTGCTTTCTGCATTAATGATCACATTAAAGGACCACTCTAGTGCTAGGAAAACATACTCGTTTTCCTGGCACTAGAGTGCCCTGAGGGTGCCCCCACCCTCAGGGACCCACTCCCGCCGGGCTCTGAGGAGAGGAAGGGGTTAAACTTACCTCTTTCTCCAGCGCCGGGAGGGGAGCTTTCCTCCTCCTCCTCTTCTTCCTCGCGACGTCATCGGCTGAATGCGCATGCGCGGCAGGAGCCGCGCTCGCATTCAGCCAGTCGCATAGGAAAGCATTCATAATGCTTTCCTATGGACGCTTGCGTGCTCTCACTGTGATTTTCACAGTGAGAAGCACGCAAGCGCCTCTAGCGGCTGTCAATGAGACAGCCACTAGAGGCTCTGGAGGCTGGCTTAACCCTCAGTATAAACATAGCAGTTTCTCTGAAACTGCTATGTTTATAAAAAAAAAGGGTAAAGGCTAGCTGGACCTGGCACCCAGACCACTTCATTAAGCTGAAGTGGTCTGGGTGCCTAGAGTGGTCCTTTAAGCCCTAGTTCACAAGCATCAGCGTTGAATTTTGCAAAGTGGGCCTGTACCTTTTTACGGTTTGTAATCATTAGTTGTAAAGAATAACTTAAAACTGGCATGATCCGCTGATGCAAGCCTTAAAATGTCAAGTCCTATTCTACTAGGGAAAAAAGTTACTGGCAACTGTAAGCCGACAGGGTCCATGGCAAACTTATCTGGGGGAAATTCTACTTTCCAGGGTTAATGTTTCACTCACCAATGGCTAGTGGGTGAGTGGAAATTTTGAGCCATGAGCTGATTAACTTATTATATATGTGCAAAAATCTTTGATGTAAATTGTCAGAATAAAATCCCTCTTAATCGATATCGGATTGAATCAATTCGGACTCAATCTCACCTGTAGACTCTACAGGTAAAACAATACCGAATCTATTTGTTCGATGATTAAAGTGGATTTTATTTGAAGAAATCCCTCAAACTAATTTTTGCACATACCTACTGATCATTTTGCATTTTTTCCCCACATTTCCGTTGATATATTGTGTTGCAATGAAGCACAGACTCACTCACGAGAGAGCTATTAAAAGATAATGGGGATTTGTATGGACTGCGCTCACGGCATGCACCTTTTTTTTTTATATGTGAATAATGCCTTCCCCCATTACTTCAATGAATGGTGCTTATGACTGCAGAGATTTCTTAAAACAAATTAACACGTGGCTAAATGCTGGTAGAATGGGAAAGGACATCTCCTTGCACCAAAGCTGCTTAAAGGGATTTGGGAATCTTTTAATGTGTTTAGCAAGGTTTTAATGTGTATAACACACTTGTTCTAAACTTACTTAATGATTCTTTAAGGGTGATAAGGCGATCTAATAAAGTCACCTCCCTTTGCCACAACCCCAAAACAAGTGTCTCTACTAGACTATTGGGAAGAGAAATTAATCAGCTGTTGTAGAAAACCAGGTAAAGAAGAAACGTGAAGTGCCAATGTAAACAAGTAAGAGGTTCAAAAGGTACAGTGAAAGGTTTCGAGGGAAGATAAAAGTGGCGGTAAAAGATTGACGTTTTGCCCAACAATAAGTGGCAAATTTTTGTAGACTTAATGCACTAGACAGAAATATTCAACATTTCACCTGATTCTTCCAAAGAGGGCATTATATTCACAACTGTCCAACGGACAGCTAACCTTGAGTAAGTTAAGTAAGACAAAGCAAACGCATGCACTGTAACAGATAGGTAACAGGTATATTTGTAGACTTCCATTTGGGCAGAGGCGATTGATTGTTTCGTGGAACCCACTTAAGCTAGCTAGCCCCACCGCTATCAAAAAGGAGAGCAAATAATCTCAGTTATCTGGCTCCTGAGACTTGTCAGGCTCTTACAGTAGGCAGTGACATTTGTAATGAAATCTTACACGAACATCTGCATACATTTACATAGCAGTACAATAGCGCTGACCATGATGGTGTTGCATGCATAAATAAATATTAATAATTCCTTCTTAGAACAGCATTTACCTAATACATACAGCATATTTACTAACATCATTACATAAGAATTTAATCTGGTTACATATCTGTTCTGATACAAACAAACCACGTGAGATGCCCTATAATAATTGTATCTTTAATGCTAATACCCCTTCTATAGGTTGTGTTAGAGCAGTTTGTTAACCAAATTGGTTTCTGTACAGATTTGATCAATATTACAGATATTTGAAGTTCCACCTCTGCTTCCAAGCTATCATTTATTTCCTTTTAACTCAATTATGTTGAAACATGCAAAGTGGCTTCAAAAGCGCCTACCCCCGGTGCACCCTGGCTTCTTTTCACCAGCTAATTTGGCAATGTTCAGAGGGCAAAAAAGTCTATTAATTAGAAGGCCAGAGGGACACATCTCCTGGCGAGGGGAACCTGCTGCCTTCTCATTTACAAGCTCAGCCACACACTGGCTTTGGGATGCAGAAGCCTCATTCTGCCATCATACTGAATTCATTTTTTATGAGCAGATTCCTTTAGGTTCAGCTTGCTCACAGCAATCATGAGAAGTTACAGCACTAATCACTTAGAGAGAAAAAAAAGAGTGAAAAATAAGATTCTTATCTGAACGAGAATCTGGTATCTTCACAATATGTTAATGATTGCAAGATATTGCAAGATAAATTGGCACCCTTTATTTCCTGCTTTATCTTCTACAGACTCCTGATCAAGATGCATCTTAGGACAACATTACTTAAGATCACTTTAAAGAAAAGAAAATTCAATCTGTACCTTGTGTTAGCCAAAGTGATAGTAAATATATGGATGACATGCTATATAAAGGGACACTATAGTCACCAGAACCACCACAGCTTAAAGGATTACAACAATCATCATAACCACCACAGCCCGCTGTAGTAGTTATGATTCCAGGTGTACTTTGACCCGGTTCTATGGTAATTGGTCATACCATTTAGCAACCCCCTTCCCATCAGGCTCCAAGGCTCGGTCATCTGGTAACATGTTTATGGCTTCTGCATTTTTAGTTCCGGGCTCACTGATGACACCCGCACAACGCTGAAACTGGTGGAGTTACACCTCTGGCAGCTAAGGGGTTTTATCTTTGTGTGTGCAGCATAATACTTTACGCTGCATATACAGACTCCATGTACCATGACAACTTCAAGTCACTGACATGGTCATAATGCTTGGAGCAGCCCTTTAATGTAGTGGTTCTGGGGCACACAGCCTGTTGCTAATATCTGGACAGCGTAAACGCTACCTTTCCTGAGCCTGTTTGATAACCTAGTTGACATGCTGCCAAAGCAGACATGTTCTGTTTTTGGACACCTGCGGCTCTTCCAGTGACCATTGGTGATCAGTTACCTGCTTTCCTATTTCATACTGCCCAATACTAGCAGGTATGAATGACGAATATGCAAAATAAGAAGAAAATAGTGATAGGGAACTGTATAAATTAGAGAACATAATTAAACCATCAGCCTCAGCAAAGGTGGAGATATCAGAAAGACTATGCCAAAATGACAACCAATTCACTTCTTCATTATAGAGGCTTTGACAAATCCCATAATACCAAGACAATCCTGGCACATAAATATAATGTGTAAACCATTATACAGCAAAATACTCCATAAACCACTGATGTGCCAAGTAATATCAGCTCAAGCAATAGTTAATAAGAAGTAAATTAACTCAGGACAATTAAATATGAAAAACCTCCTGCAGAGCCATATTGAGTTTCTATAAGGCAGGATAGGGCCTGCAAGGATTCTTTAATTAAATACTGATAAAGGAAGCTAGGGTTGCCCTAGAGGGAAGTTAGAGCCTAGTCCATTTATTCCCCCCTTTCTCACAGTAACAAACCGCTCAATCTCAATCAATCACAGAATGCACAATATATTAGCAAACCCTTTTTGTTAGGGATGGCTGCATTGCTTTACAAAAGTAAATTGTGATACAAGCTTCAATATCTCAGTTAAAGGAACCGCAGTAGGGACGGAGCCTGCAAACGATTAACAAGTCTTTCCTTTGAAAAGTATTTTAGTTACCTACGCCACAAAACGATGACAAATGACTTCTTGACTCAGAGATTATGAGTTCAGAGCAGCAAGTCAAACAGAAATGACACCAGTGACACCCATCTGCCACAGGGATAGCATTGGGAGGTGCTCAGTGAATTCTATTCTGGTTACTTCTCTCAACGAAGAGTGACCAGTGATGGCAGGAGAAGTAACACGTACCGTGTTGGGCAATTGCTGCCTCTTGAATTTAGCTCCACCGAGCTAAACAAACCAGGAAGTAACAGGACTTGTTGTCTGCTTGAAAGCCAAGGGGTGGGACCAGATCACTGTATAAAGTATAAAGTCACTAAAGTTAATTAAGTCTAAATGTCTATAATATGGTAAAATAAAGTCTCTAAGACCCATAATACGGTGATGATGCAGAACAACATTTGAGCTTTTAGGGGCACTCCAAATAATCAGGATTCCTTTTTTGATCGTAAAGTACCATTGTATATTATGTCATGACATATGTTTCAGAAAGCAGACTATTAAACTACCACTCACAGAAACCCTTGCAGTGCTCTCAAAACACAGCTTATGGAAAATGCTTAACACTACTCCAGGAAATTATAGTAAGCATCATTCCGACCGGCCTCACTATTCGTACACCACACTATAACCCGTTCTTCTGTATACAAAAAATAATTGAGGATACGAATCCTGAATGTGGCTAAAGGCCTGTTTTGGAGGAAAAACCACCAATTACTATCTGGTTCCAACGCATGAAGGAGCTCCACTCCTTGGATAAACTAGTATTCAACAGTGAGGGGGAAGTCCCAGACAAACCTAAACATCTGGACTCAGTGGCTTCTCTCAGCGGAACCCACTGATCTTCAGACACTTCTACAGTAAAACACAAGAATCGTTCCCTGAGGGAAACGAAAGATGACCTGCGTGCTTCTTATGTCCCCGACATCTTGCGTCAACCTGCAAGGTTCATATGTTACGGAGACCTGCACATACATAATCTCAGACAGATCTCGCTATAAGTGGAGGTTGCTACAGATTATCTATAGCCCTTTTAACATATGTTGTTGGTTTTTTACATTTATCTGTAATCAATCTTGGTCAGAGACCTGCGAGTCTCGTGTGATCTTGTTTTTTTTTAGCCAAAACCTGCGAGTTTTAAGGTTTACCAGTTATTGAAACCTCCGAGTATCTTCAAGTTTCGCATTAATTTATTTTTTGTTTAAAAAGAGAGACTGCTCTCTCACCTGAATGAAAATATATTTACAAAAAAAGAGTGGGGTGGGGGGGGGGAGGGGGGTGGGGGGGGGGAGGGGGGTGGGATGCGAGGGAAGTGTTACATTCACCCTGACCTGTCCTTTTAACAATTACTGTCAATGCACGACTTTCCCTCCATATAAAATAAGGGCAAACAAATTACCACACATCACAATAAAATGCCTGAATTACTGCTGTGTTATAGAAAATACTTTTTTTTTTTTTCTCTTATGCCAATACTTGTGACCTTTAATGACTGTTTGCAGCAAATCCATCAGGTTCCAGTGAATCAGTTCTTTATACCGAGCAGAGAATTATGAATTGGATTGATGAATCTGCCCACGTCCTGTTGTTCAATAGAAAGGCCAAAAATTAACTGCTTCCCTGCCACAGCAAGTGCCGTGAACTGTATTTTAATGCACAGCTTATCAAACGTGAGAAACAGCTGAACAAAAAAGTCAAACAATAGATGGACAGCTGATGTTTCCATTGATTTGTCATAATTGCTATGCAATTGTTTTGGCAATCAATTTAGAGCTAACAGTTTAACCCCTTAAGTACCAGCAATGGAAAAAGTCATAAACTAGACTTTAGAGAACACATTTTACAAATGAATGTCGCCGTTTAAAGGTAGAAATTCACTATACAGACTGATAATAGGTAAAAGGGGGAGAGTTTATACTGTTGTTGGGTCTTTAGGGACCAGGCGGTGATATAAGTATTAAATATGGTTGCTCAGTATTGCAGATTAGAATTTACATGTCAGCAATGTCAGAAATCAAATCCTTGCACACCAATGCAAATGCCAATTTGGGAATGTACTGCAAGCCTTGTGGGACTTCACTACAACAGAATCAGAAGCAAACTGTATTTATTACTGGCATTTCTAAAGCACCAACATATTCTGCAGCGCTGTACAATATAAATAGACCAATACAAAAGGTAAAGAGGGCCCTGCTGGTGAGCTTACAATCTAAACTTTAAATGGTTATACCTTTTATTCTGTACAGTTACAGGTGATTACAGATAAAACATATAAATGAAACTACCGGTAATACTTTCCAGACACGATCCTAGACCCCCTTTAATTATTCCCAACAGAGTTAAAAGAACTAACATTTCCTGCCCTCTACATGGAATTTAAAAAAACCTGTTGTGATTAAAGCCCACTGTGAATCTGCCGTTACTAATTTAATATGATAAAAATGGAGATAATTAACACAGAGTTACCTGTATAATAAACATTATGAGGGAAAAACAAGTATTAATATACATAAATAAACAAGACAAAAAACAATTAAAATACACATTAAACTAAATCTGGGGAATGATTTACAGACGGTTGAAAGGTAGCCTTCCCTTCTTGTGGCAGACCTCATTGGGCCATGCTAATTAAAATTCAGTGTGCCCAAGTTGCCATGGTAGCAGAACAGCACTAAACAAAGCCTCGCTTAGTGTCTGCAAAGGGAATGCACCCAACTGATGTGTATATTCCCACAAATATAAAAATAGAAAATTTAACTCTTTGTGCCTGCAATCCATTAGTCAGCATTTGTAGAAAAACAAAACAACAACAACAAAAAACAACTCATGTTGGTCTGTCTCGGTCTGCAACATAAATATCGGTTACATCCCGGCTGACTGCTTGCAGTGAGGAATGGACGGTTGGGATTGAAGAAGCAATAGATGTTCTCGTAGAGTTTATGGATGTATTCACTAAACAGCAATTAGCAGCGAGTCGACAATGGCCTTGCACAATTTAAGCAAAAATAGCAGAGTTGTAAAAATTTTTATTTTATTTTTTTACCATTTTTAAATAATCCATAAATATTAGAGTTTTAAATGCAGTTACAAGTTTTAGTGCAATACAGATATAAAATATAATGTATCGCAAACAAATATCTCTACCTCTCTTCCCCAAAGAATTCCTACACATTTATTTAGTTACAATGTAGTTTTAACTGTTCCATTATGTGGGGGTATTAGATCTAGACAGGGCACGGAATTCTGAATATTGATGTATAAAAAGCTCTGTCAGCTCCCTCCAGCATGGCAGCACCGGCAGTGAAATAGTTGAGGACAGCAGCATCTTGATAAAGGAGCTGCCAAGCTTTGCGGCAGCTATAAATAGGCGCGAGTTTGCCATCTGCTTTTCTATTCCTGAGCTGGCAACGGCTTCACGCTCCGCCAGTGCCTGTCCCCCTGTTGCTAGCTACCCAGCAGCAACAGCAAATAATGGAGTGAGCTGGGAGATAGTAAGGTGTTTGTCCAAGGTGCTGAAGATGTGATTAATCTGATTTTTTAACTGTTCAGCTGCCAAAGTTAATCAAACTGCTTTGGCGTCTCTTAACAATACAGACACAATGTTAAAAATGGCACGCCCCGCTGCTGTAGACCTGCTTTGTTAGATTCTCAAAATAGGAAATCACTAAAACCATTTGACATTAATTTTTGCTGAGTAGATGAACTGCAATTCTATAAAAAGAAAAGCCACTCCAGGGAAAGCAGTTCAGGACTAGAATTTTATGAATTTTTAATAACAGTCTATGGATTTTCTAATATACCTGATTACTGTTTGACTAGTAAGAAATGTTTAACTCCTCTGGTGCTCATTGAGTTAACATTATAATTCTAGAATACCTGGCTAGTAAAAGGACACGTTAAGGATCAAAACCACTACATCGTAACGGAGTGGTTTTGGCACATAGATTCTGTCTCTTCTTTAAAAAAAAATTAAATAACTGCGGGTTTTGAGAAACGTCTGACGGTCACTAGAGGTGTGTTTTCAGCTAAATGTAAACAGCCACTATTAGCCACTTTTGCAAACCTCTTCTTGTTCACTGTCATCGCTTACAGCATGATAAAGCCAAATGCAGTCAATGCTACTCCGAGAGAAGCATTGGATTGGTGGAGAGTAGCAACTGATGCACAAGTTCCATTTAAATTCAAAGCATCTGATTGGAAAAAGACCATCATGACTGGTCATCTTGCAGTGAGGAGACTGTGCCAGCACTGGAATAGGTCAGTTTAAATACTTTAATTTATTTTAACAAAGGGGGATCCAGTAATCTAACGGTATAAATACATATGACTTTAAAAAAATATATATATATATTTTTATTTTTTTTTAATGCTAGACTCTTTACTTTAAAAAACAGGAGGCAAAGTTGTTTGGATCAATTCATTTCCAAAGGGTTGCGACATCATTAAGAAAATTAAAATGTCTAATCGTGGAACCTACTGTTTCTGAACCCCATTTCCAAATATACTAAGCACCAAAGGAAAGGTAAAGGGAATATTTTATTCAGGTCCATATTTCCTAAATAGGCATAGCATAAAATTAAGAAGTGAATTCAACTGCAAGTCCCAATATAATTTTTCTGTATTTCAGAAGCCATCGATATGGCACCTGGCAAATTAGTTGGCTTCTTTAACAATTCTGCATTATGGCATTCCTCAATGTAAACACCACTAGTATAGAGATCGTTGTTTATACTGTACTGATATGGGATTAACTCCATGAATTACATTTTTACTAAATATCTCATGAATCTTCGGCGATTACAATAGTCTTTTATTATGTAGATATAGATATATATATACTCTACAGGCTTTTCAATGTAAATGCTACCTTTTCAGAGAAAAGGCAGTGTTTACATTGGTGTCTAGTAACACTTCTAGAGGCAGTTACCAAGACGGCCACCAGAGGTGCTTCCAATGTCAATGTGACACAGTGTGCAGCACTGACACTCAGGGTCTCCGCACATGGTATGAAGGCGCTGAACGTTCAAATAAAGATGCATTGATTCAATGCATATCTATGAAGAGACACTGTCCTACACAGCATGGCAGTTTCCTATGTGAAAGCATTGGATTGACGGAGGTCATTAAGACTGATGATCTCAGCAAAGGAGGCAAGGCCAGTCGCGGCAAGACCAGCTCATCGTGGGAAAAAAGTAAGTAAAATAATTTCTTTCAGGGCAAACAGAGCGGGCTGGCCACTTAAACAGCCACACCAGCACCATAATGTCAGTAATACATGTTTGTATTGTTGACACTGTAGTGTTCCTTTACAATATTCTCCCACCTTTGAATGGCAGCAACACATTCATAATCACAAGAATCAGTAAGTGTGGGCAAAAATAATATTAAGGAGCAATATAAATCACATGACATTTTGAGAGTTGTAGAATGCAACAATGTACTTTCAGCTCTTAAATGATGCGAGGGCCAATTACATATTTCCCAGAACTGCAAATATTCTCCAAATCTGCTCTTTAATTTTAACATGTAACTTTGCAGATTTGCAAACCTTGGGAAAAAAAATATGTAGGTAAAAAGCAAAACTCCAACAACATAAACAGAAATACACAGTTACTTGAAGGGAGACCATAAGTAATTTCATAGTGTCACACTACCTGGAACCGACTGTCAATGCACGGTATAATTAGGGTTAGACAACCTTCACCACTTCATATGTTGTGGCTATATACCCCCTGATACATTGCCAGCATTAGCTCTAAGAACATTATGGGAGATGTAGCACACAACAGTGCAAAGGTTGTCTACCCCTCGATTACAGTGTCACATCATTCAGTTTATGTAATAAGTGTAAATATACTGTAGGTGGAGATGTAGCAGATATACATAGTCATAGACTGAAGGGTCGTTCGTCCCGCATTTCGTAGGTTTTTTATTTCAATCGGTAGATTTTCTATATGGCTTATACAAGGCTGGCATATAAAGCAAATGGTACTTCCAGTAACAGAATTCATTCAGTTGTCTGTTACTTGTGACGTTTGATATTGTTTATGTGTACGAGTATTCGCTTATACTTTGCTGTTGAGCAATCGTTTGCTAGAATGGTTTATTGCAATTACGAAGGTTTCTCTGACTCTCAATCAAGATGACTTGCAATGTCATGTCTACTTCACAAAGCAAGCAGAGATGCCAAAAAGATTTATTGACCATGAGAATAAGATTTTTCCATTGTCATTAGATGGTTATGGTACTGGCAACTTTCTACCTTTCAAACCTATGGAAAAATTATCACAAAACATATTATGAAACACCACAAGTGTCGGAAATTGATCTGAAGTCCATGACGCAGGACACTGTTAGCTATTCTTGACACCCATGATGTTTGTAAACTACACATGCAACCTCATGGTAGGCTGAGCATTCAGGGGAATGTAGTTCACAGGCATATTGATCACCAAGACTAAACAACATTATGCAACGTTTAAAAGAAAAACGAAAAACAAATGCACTAGATCTAACTCAATTAGTCCTGGATTAAGATAGCCCCAAGAGCCCGGGGCTTGGTTTCTGTGAGTGTTATGTGTGAGTGTGGCTGAGTTTTGTGTGTGATTGTAGAATGGCTTGTAGGAATAATTATGAGGTAAAAATAGACAGGCTGAGTGTTCTGTGTGTGAGTGTGTAGTGGGAGGCTGAGACATGTATGTAGTAGAGTGGGGACAGATACTGTCTTGAGTATTGTGTGTGTAGTAACTGACTGTGTGCCTGCCCACATCCTGGTAGGTGAGCTGGATGTCTCATAGTGGGGAGCATTGTGCTAATATCGGGTGCGGACCACTTTAAAGACTCCCTCTTAAAATGATATGCACCAGATATTGGTGCAGACTACAATGTTCACTCAATGAAGTAGTGAGTGGGCACAAGGCAGAGCAAGGAGATCTATTGATCTTCCGCTGGCTCATGGAGGGGCCCCTGACAGACAGAACTGGATCTCCAGGCTTAGACATGGACTAGGGTGAGCCTGGCCCTAGGAGGCCACCTAATGGGTAATCCTGCTCTGCACACTGTTACAGCCCTGATAACACTGCTCCGTAATACTAATCTGTGGATCATTATATAAGTGTTTCGGATGATTATTATACAGTACTGTGGACCACTGCAGACTATTCAGCACAATATCGCCACTTCTTTCGTTTGACAGCACAATAAAGTGAAACTGCATACGTATGCATTATAAAAAGCTGTTAACATAAGCAATTCTCACCTAGTTATATTGAGACCAGTTTGGAGGGGTTGTTATTATTAGTACAGAGAGGTGAGGTGCACTGGCGTGTCAGGTGCAATATTTAGATGCGTACTACAAAACATCAGAGCAGGGGGGAAAAAAATCCAACATCATTTTTAGAGGATCTGCTATTTTAATTTAATTTAATTCCGAATCACCACACAGTACATAAACTAAAGCAAAAAAAAATCTAAATTATCTAAAATATAAATACATTGACACGGCTTTCAGAACATTAAAAAGTATTTTAACACAAATATCACTATTGACAGGTTATATAATATTTCTTAAGGTCAGAAATTACCAGATACAACGCCAATTAAATTTGTGCACTATGTTTTAGATCATACTCGGCCAGAATTTACGCAGTACCAGCAATGATCTATGAGGTACCTGGATTACAGCTTAGTAGGTTAAAGGAGATCTGTCAGATAGCCAAATGCTTACCTCCTGGGGGCAGCCATCTTTCTTTATTTTGCATGATTAGCCATCCATGTTACTTACTTCACTGATTTAGTAGAAGTTAATACATCCTGTCTGCTTCACAAGGAGGAGTAAGCACAAGGGAGGTTGCTTAGTTGTTTAAACATTCCAGCTGTTTTTGGACTATAACTCATACAAATCTTTGACTGCCACAACTGCCAGAGAATTATGGGAGTTGAATGTGGGCCTCCCCTACCTTCAGCTGTTGTCAAACTATAACAGCCATACTTATGAAGCTGTCAGGGCATATTAACTTCCACTAAATTAGTGAAGTAGAGTAATGGGAAAACTAATCATGTAAATCTATGCTGACAGCTCTTCTTTAAATCCCAGTTGAAAAAAAAGTGTTAGAAAAACAGAAAAATGCTTCCAAATGGACCTCAAGCGACAGACCCAGTCCTCAAATTTGAGGGCTGAGGTCAACTTCTAAAGGTGTTACATTTATGTGAGTGCTTGTTGGCTCGATTTTAGAAAATTGCATTTTGCTAACAATGTTATCTGCTTCGATTTACAGCCAGGGGTATGACAGTGCAGCCCAGTGCTATGTAACCTTTAGTACCAAATTTTCAGCCTCACGGATTCATCTGTCAAACGACTAAATGGGTCACAACCCAGGCCTGAAATCTATAGGCACAAAACAGCCAGATCATAAAGCTGTAATTTGCTCCATTCATCATGCTTGTAATAACGTTCACAGTGTATTATGATTTTTGCTCTATTTATGGGGAAGGCAGCGATTTGTTCCACGAAAAGGCGATTTAGGTTTGATCTATAAAAAAAGAAGGGGGGAAAAAAATTGCGTTTGTCTGTAGGGTGAGTCTCCAACTTTGTGTCTAGGGATTAAGCCCTGCATTTTCCCCAGCGATCGCTGTGCTGGGGAACACATTTGTACAAACTGTTTGCTTCAGTTACTAATTAAATTAACTCCTTCACCAGGGAATACATTTCAGCAAGAGCCAGCACTGGCAGTGATAACAAATGGGCTTGAGTCCAGGTGTATTTAAAGTGTACTTGTCACTGACAAGACAAAAAAAAAAGAAAAAAATGATTAAATTTAAATGCAGCTGTCGTGCAAAGATTTCACATACAGCAAAGTAAAGGGATCTTCGTGGTAAGAAAAATAACAATATCAAGTTTTCTTCCAAGAGAGGTTATTTTATCAAAAACAGTATGCATGTCGTTAAAGTAAGATACACATGGTTTTCATAATTATTACATACATTGCTAACGCGCTGTTCATCCACAAATAAAATCTGATTAACGTTTTAGATATTTTAAAACAATTCATCCAATGTTCCATAATCCAGAGACAAATTAAAATCCCATAGCACCCTAGGCTGTTCACTAATTTGGGACATTATTTAATTCTTTGTATGGTGATGGTAAATGATGCCTAACTATCTTTATAATGCCTGGGGATCCTGTGTAAATATGGGTCCTAGGCTGCTGCTGTATATCATTTTATGGCTAATCTAGGACTCTTTAACATAATGCTTACCTAACAGTTAAAAAAATACAAATTAATCTTAACTTTTTCTTGTTTGGTCGGAGTTACACATTTTGTGATAAATCTTCATCTGTTAATTTGCATCACAAGTTCTAGGTGGTTTTTGCAGTTTTATTTATGGTAATATTTTTAGATAAGTGATAATTCCTATTTAATCTGAGGATTTATATCATACACAAACCTACATATTTGTTGAATATTTGACTAGCATGGAGTATACATTTGAATTGTAGTCCTAATCTTTGGTAAATGCCAAAAGGTTATTTTACAGTAACAGACAATTAAAATATTTTGGTGACACAAATTAACCAGGCTGCAATTAAAGCAATTGTGTTTATACTCTATTGCACAGAGCAAGCCAACACCTTCCCTAGAAGAAGAGCTCTTGAGAATGGAGGCACGTAGGTGATAGCTCAAATTATTTCAAATAGCTGTCCAAACCATTGATTCAAAGCAGGAGCAATTCAGCCTTTCTTCTATCCAAGGTGGTACTGAGTTTGATGATAATAATAATAGCATCATTCCAGACTTACTTGGAACTAGATAAATATACACTTTCTGGTTGAATAAAATATTATGATCATTATTAAAACGGTTAAAACAGCTACAGGAAAAAAAAAAGACACTGTTTATTCATTTCAGCTCCATAATATTAAAGACACTATAGTCACCAAAACAACTTTAGCTTAATGGCGCAGTTTTGGTGTATAGATCATGACCCTGCAGTCTCACTGCTCAATCCTCTGCCATTTAGGAGTTAAATCACTTTGTTTATGAAACCTAGTCACACCTCCCTGCAAGTGACTTGCACAGCCTTTCTAAACACTTCCTGTAAAGAGTCATCTAAAGTTTATCCTTCCTTTATTGCAAGTTCTGTTTAATTTAGATTTTCGTATCCCCTGCTATGTTAATAGCTTGCTAGACCCTGCACGAGCCTCCTGTGTGTTCATTTTACAGAGCAAGAGATACAATTGTTTAAGGTAAATTACATCTGATTGAAAGTAAAACCAGTTTTTTTTTCCATGCAGGCTGTGTCAATCAGGGGAGATGTGGAAATGGCTGCATAAACAGAAACAATGTGATTTAACTCATGGCAGTGAATTTAGCAATGAAACCTGAGAAGCATGATCTATACACTAAAACTGCTTCATTAAGCTAAACTTGCTTAGGTGACTATAGTCTTCCTTTAAATACTTTTCTTAAATGTATTTTTTTCAAAAAAATAAAATAGTGTCTGAGCTTTAATTTTATAGATCTTGGTAATTATACTACACTATATACATTCTGGTCCTGTCTCAAGTATCACAGAGACTCACACATTCAGGGCCTGTGTGAAATCACGGGGTTGCACTTTACATGCACACATGAAATGAGATGTCAGTGGAATTTAGGCATGGTCACTCCTGATCAATTTGTGAAATTAATTGCAACCAATTTCTAACCACTACTGACCATCAAAAGAACATTTTCAAAATGAGAGAAATTGGTTTTCAGATCCATTAATTTACCAACTTGCAACACAGTGCTTGCTTACTAACAATATGTGCTTTATGTAACATAAATAAATACAAATGAATGTAGTAGCTGCCCTTCTAACAGTGCAAACCCTAAAATAAAATAAGACCAATGAGAATGGCAACTTTTCTGTTTACCAGGCAGCTAAATAAATGTGCATAGATCTCATTTTTCTCTATCAGTGATTCAATTACCTGATTCCAATTTCCATCCCTCTGGGTGATTTCTCTCCCACAGGGCTTTCTACTCAGTCTCAGTATATCTGTCTGGTATATTATATATCCCTGCCCTTATCACGCAGAATTACTACATAAACCACTGCGAACCTACCTTAGCAAGAGATGATATGGATGCCCTGTCTCTGCTTCCTGAATGTTAACCATATATTAAGATGAGAAAAAGAATAGGTATTGAGAAGAAGGAGCAGATAAGGATTTTTATTTTGGTGCTGATATACAGTTACAGCAAATAAGTCACTGTGGTAATAAAATAAATATGTGTAAACCATGAGATATGGAATCCAAGGAATTCTATTTACGGCCCCAATGTTTCAGCTGTCACCAGGTCCATGTAGACTGCAAGTTTACAGTACAATATTACAACATATTTGAAGATTCCAACTCTATAAGTCTCAGGGATTTCAGGCAGGCTGAAGTTGTTAAACATTCTAACTCTTTACAGCAGGAGGGCTGTGTGTTCGGGCCATAGCCTAAAAGCCACTGATATGGTGTATACGTTTAAAGTGCTTTGTAGACTCAGGTAGTCAGTCTAATAATTGCTGCAATTCTGATTATTATTAAATGATCTTCAATCATTAACATAACTTATTTTTTTTTTTTTTTTTTTTATAATTCTTTATTTTTCGTGCAAGAGGGTTTACAAACAGGCCTGCGCTGCCACAATAGCAGGAGCAGGCTTGTGAAACACATACTATCATAACAGGATTAAATTGCACATTTTTCTTTAAACAGGATATATACTCATGGTTTGCAATAAAAGATTATGCAGAGTGGCAGTTGTGGTAATCTTGGAAGTGGCAAACAGACGAGTGTGACCTTTGCCGTCATAATAATAACTGTAGTATAGTTAATAAGAATAATACAAATTTTGAGTTAAATTGAATTGGGGTAGCATAGAAACTAAAATGTGCCGATAAGCTCACTGCTTACAAGCAAAAGCTTAGTTAAGTAGAGAAAGTAATCTTAAAGTAATATTCAGCGGTGAAATGTTAGCTAGCCCCTGTGAGATGCATGTTGATTGAGCTTGTTAGCTGACTATGCTGCACATTGTTTTTGCTGCCTCTTATTAAAATAACATAACATAAACAAACTAGATAATCATGTCTAGCTTAATCTGATCATGTGGGTATATAGTAAAGCATTATCCATGACATAGAGATAGTGAGAGGAGAAAACATACATCCTAGGAGAAAACATACATCCTAGGAGAAAACATACATCCTAGTACATCTGTTTTAAGGCAAGGTCTCTGTTAGCGGGGTGCATCCAGTCTGTATGAGTTGCCGTGTGTGTGGTTTTGGTGTTGCTTTACGGGGTGTCTGTGGGTGATATGGGGTAAGGAAATGATGTCGTGGGGGTGTTTGTTTTAGGTGCGTCGTGCTGTAAGCGTCGTGTGGTGTGTGGTATGACTGGTGCCCCGAACCCTAAGGGGGTTGAGGTGGGGGGGAGAAGGGGATATAGCAGCGACTTAAGGCTATGAGTGGTGTGAGCTGTGCAAAAGCTCTGTGGAGCTTAATGGTCCAACCGACTCTTAGGTGTGGGTGAGAGGTGTCTGTTTCGTGAGGTGTGCGTCAAATACGTTATAAGTAAATTAACAATTCCAACAGTTCAAACGGTAACACAAGTAATGTTAAAGAGGTTGGTGCTCTGTGGCACTGTGGGTTGTTGCAGTCATGTCTCTGTTTGGGTCAGCGAGGCGCTTGTTGGCACAAAAGGGGTCAGATGATTGGGGTCCCATGTTCGGGCCGCCGGTGGTGTTTCTTCTCCTTCCATAGCGGGTAGTCCCAGAGCCTGCAGGAGTTGTGGTGCGTCCGCAATGGACATGAGCTTATAGGCAGCTCCTTGGTGAGTCACGGTCAGAGTCCTTGGGGGTCCCCATCTATAGTTTAGGCCAGCGTCCCGCAAGCGGCCGGTGATTGGTCTGAGCGATTTGCGCCACTGCAGTGTGGACCTCGTAAGGTCTTGATAGAACGTGAGGTGTGTATTCTCAAACAGGTATGGCGTTTTGTCGCGCACTGCGGCCATAATGCTTCTTTTATCTTGTAGAGAGGAAAACCGGACTATTACATCGCGGGTGACATTAGGGGGTGCATTCGGGTGCTGTGGCAGCCTGTATGCCCCGTCCATGGTCAGTTTCCTGGCTGTGTGTTGGGGTAGAATAGTGGCCAGCAGTCGCCTCAGGTAGTGTGGTAACTCTTCCGATGAGACCCAGTCGGGTATGCCCCTCACCTTGATGTGATGCCTCCTGCTTCTATCCTCTATGTTTGCCAAGCGTGCAGTTAGGTTTTGTTGTGAGGATTCAACGTTCCGGAGAGCGTCTTGCAGGTGAGATATGTTGCCGCGTAAATCTAAAATGTCCTCTTCAGAGACGCGGACCCTGTCTGTTACCGCCTTAACCTCTTCTTTGAGTACAGCTGTGTCAGCAGCTAGCATTTGCTTAATGTCCAGCAGGAATTGTTGAATGTCTTGTTTGGTGGCCAGTTCTTGCCCCGCTAGTGGTGCTGCTATATTGAGAGTCCTGTCTGGGACCGTGAGCTGTGCTTGTGGGTCTGCCCGTACCTCTAGGTTAGTTGAAGTGGAGGCCTTTGGGCCTTCCGCGTGCGCCATCTTGGGTTGTGATGTACACTGCAGCAGGGTTCCGATATCCCTCGTCTCAGTCACTGTGCCAGCGGGTGTCCTCTGGGAACGGCGCCCCATGTTGAGTGTATCGCCCTGCACGTCAGGTTGGTTGTGTTCCGCTGTGCTGCGGAGGTTTGTTGCTGGGTATCCCCTTAGGAGCGCTTCAATCTCAGGCAGAGTAGGCCGGTAGTAGGCCGGAGGTTTGTGTTTCGCTTTCCTCGGCTTAGTAGCGTATACAAACGGCATCCGTCCGGGCTGGGAAGCCTCCTGGGTTATCAGCAGTATATTTCTCTCGTTGATGGTTGGCAGTTGTAGGAGTAATTGTCCCAAATTGCAGGATTGCTGAGGAGCCCCAAGAAGATGCGTCTGTTCTCGTTCATGAGCAGGCTCCGCCCCCCCAACATAACTTATTTTTATATACATTTTTATATAAATTAATGTTTTAAATTGAAAAAAACAAAACTACAATCTAAAGCAAAGTTCCAAAGAGTAACACCACCTGGTTAAAAATATTTATTAACTTGCATCTAATATCAATCATTTATCAGCCTAAATATGTATCAGTAGTCCATTCCTCTCCGGTCCGTATAATCTACAGGGACAGGTATATGAAGGTATATGGACATGTGTATATGAAGGTATATGGACATGTGTATATGAAGGTATATGGACATGTGTATATGAAGGTATATGGACATGTGTATATGAAGGTATATGGACATGTGTATATGAAGGTATATGGACATGTGTATATGAAGGTATATGGACATGTGTATATAAAGGTATATGGACATGTGTATATAAAAGGTATATGAAGGTATATGGACATGTGTATATAAAGGTATATGGACAGGTGTATATAAAGGTATATGGACAGGTGTACATAAAAGTATATGGACAGGTGTACATAAAGAAAAAAGTTTAATCCATATTGATAAAGCCACATTGGCGAAACGCGTTTATGGAATTTTACTGTGTATTTTAATATTAAAGATTTTTTGGACACTTTTTATTTAGTGCCATTTATCTTTTTTACACTGTATATTAATTTGTTATCTGGCATTTTTATTTCCCTGGACTCCAAGTAATCCGAGGTGGGGATCATACCACCAGCGCTATCTTCAAGGAGCAGTCGGTCTGCTCCTCCCTTGTGAGTACCATTTTATACAAAAATATTTTTTATCACTATTTTACCCAGTGAGCACTATTGGTTGTTTCTCTTTTATCTTTGAGCGTGGAACATATCACTGACGGAGGAAATTTTCCCTATATCCCATAAGCGGGGATTGTACCGCTGTACGCCTTCAACACTAGAGCGAGTTATAGCTCTTATAAATGTGAGTTTTATACCAGCTTTTAATTTCCTATCTACCTCACTATCAGACGTATTGCACTATCCTGTTTTGTATCTGTTTTTTTCCACATACGAGTGAATTCCTAAGAAGGAGACCAACGAGGAACTTTCCCCTGACCGTGGATCTACAGACTTCCCATTCTCCATAGGAGCATATTCTAGATAAGACTTTCTCTTTTTACTTGGACTAATTGTCGTTTATATATTGATTTCCCCTGGCGCAGCCTTTTTTGTTTTTTCTTTTGTGTCATCTTTTAAGGGTATTTGAGGGATTCCCTTATTAGGTTGCTGCCTTTTTGTTACTTAGCGCTTACTCTCTCTCCTAGGTGTACATAAAGGTATATGGACAGGTGTATATAAAGGTATATGGACATGTGTATATAAAGGTATATGGACAGGTGTATATAAAGGTATATGGACAGGTGTATATAAAGGTATATGGACAGGTGTATATAAAGGTATATGGACAGCTATATAAAGGTATATGGACAGCTATATAAAGGTATATGGACAGGTATATAAAGGTATATGGACATGTGTATATAAAGGTATATGGACATGTGTATATAAAGGTATATGGACAGGTGTATATAAAGGTACACGGACAGGTGTATATAAAGGTACACGGACAGGTGTATATAAAGGTATATGGACAGCTATACAAAGGTATATGGACAGGTATATAAAGGTATATGGACAGGTATATAAAGGTATATGGACAGGTATATAAAGGTATATGGACAGGTATATAAAGGTATATGGACAGGTATATAAAGGTATATGGACAGGTATATAAAGGTATATGGACAGGTATATGGACAGGTATATATAAAGGTATATTGACAGGTATATAAAGGTATATGGACATGTGTATATAAAGGTATATGGACATGTGTATATAAAGGTATACGGACAGGTATATAAAAGGTATATGGACAGGTATATGGACAGGTATATATAAAGGTATATTGACAGGTATATAAAGGTATATGGACAGGTATATAAAGGTATACGGACAGGTATATAAAGGTATACGGACAGGTATATAAAGGTATATGGACAGGTATATGGACAGGTATATATAAAGGTATATTGACAGGTATATAAAGGTATATGGACAGGTATATAAAGGTATACGGACAGGTATATAAAGGTATACGGACAGGTATATAAAGGTATATGGACAGGTATATGGACAGGTATATATAAAGGTATATTGACAGGTATATAAAGGTATATGGACATGTGTATATAAAGGTATATGGACAGGTATATAAAGGTATATGGACAGGTATATGGACAAGCAACTGTCCCAGTAATAAGTATTGCATTTTGGGACCGGGAAATAAGTGAATTACAGAATTACCTACAACTGACCATTTGTCTATACTGTTTTGTGCATTTTATATATGTCAATCTGCATCTTCAATTTCATCCTTTCCCCAAAATGTATACGCAGCTTCCCACCTGCACCCCCTGTAGTCATCTCTGAGGAGACGCAAGCTATGTGCGTTATTTCCAAATGCACCAGAGTAACAGAGATGCTCATTGCTTTTTATCTCTTAATTACCTTTCTCCCACACCATCTGAGTCTGCCTATTTTTATACAGAGCTGTTCTCTCCAGCAAGACATCAATTACCTCAACCTGAAATAGATTTTGAGCGGCCCCTATTTATATCGCCTTGCCTCCCTGCACATTAGAACTTTGCTGGCAGACATTGTCAAGTGGAACGCACTGACAACAGGAGCTCATTATGATATTTAGCCAGAGCCATCTTCATACAGTTATACAGAGTATATATAGACTGGGTTATACACACAGCTCACGCTAATCCTGTGATGGCGAATATATGGCAAGGCAGTCGTGTGTGGATGACATGTTCCATGATAGCCAAGCAGCTGTTTGGCTCTCGTATTGGCTGTCCGGCTGTGCAAAGTAAAAAGAAATGCAATCTACAACCATGCCAAATGTACTAGTGTCTTAAAGCAACACTAATGACACTGAATTGGTTATAGTGTCTGGAATTCTTTGGCACTGTCCCTCCATTAAGTGTTAAAATATTTTTGAGCAGTCTAAAACTAAACGTGGGACCCTGGCTTCGCACAGCTCTGCTCCCAAAAGAGTTGTGGCTAAGGCAGAGATTACACACTTCCTTCTAGCCATGTTACTCCATATGCCCACCTAATCTTTAACTGAAAAAGCAAATATTAACCAAAGCAAATAAAAAGAGGAAATACAATTCTTAAAAAGGGTTACTCTGACCCTTTTTCACCCTATAATGTCATATAGGGCATTTCTGGTTTGGTCACCCCCTTAAAAAAAAAGTAAAAAATATTTTAAATCTTACTTGTAATTCAGCTCTGGGCTTTTCCATTAAACACCATCCCTGCCCTTGCACGGTAAAATCACAGGCTTCTACATGCGATCATGGACCATTTTGCATTCTCAGAGCATTCCCATGGTTAGGGTGTGAGGAGGCAGAAAGGGAGGTGATAAAAACATTGAGCTTGTAGGGACGACTTAAAGGGACACTACAGGCACCCAGACCACTTATGCTCATTGGAGTGGTCTGGGTGCCAACTCCCACTACTCCTAACCCTGCAAGTGTAATTATTGCAGTTTTTTTATGAACTGCAATAATTACATTGCAGGGTTAACTCCTCCTCTAGTGGCTGTCTACTAGACAGCCACTAGAGGTCACTTCCTGAATCATAGCAAAGATTTTCTTTGCTAGAGCATTGCTGGACGTCCTCACGCTGTGTGAGGACCTCCAGCGTTGCTCATTTCCCCATTTCCAATGGGGAGCGCTAATGCGCATGCGCAGCATTGCCGCGCATGCGCATTAGGTCTCCTCGGCCGGAGGGCGGGATCACTCTCGCCCACCGGCCGACGGAGACAGTAGGAGGAGCGGCGCGGAGGAGGAGACAGCGAAGAGGGGCATCGTAGCTGCCTCAGGTAAGTGACTGAAGGGGTTTTCACCCCTTCAGTAACCGGGGATTGGGGGGTGGGAGGGAGAGGGTACCTCCAGTGCCAGGAAAACGGATTGTTTTCCTGGCACTGGAGTTTTCCTTTAACACAAGGAGGGAGGGGACATCAATACTTTCCCTCGCATGCTCTGCCTCTAAGAGAGAAGCTAATTACATCCGTTGCCAGCGTGCAGTGCGCACTGATGACAGACTTAATTTTTGCACAGAATTAGCTTTTAGCAATCTGAAACAGAGTTCCTGCCTAAGTCACATGTGCCAGGGGTGTTGGTATCTCCTGGTGCACAAGTGCAAATATGTCTGGATGTGTAGAAATGCTGCACATCCAGACTCCTATAACCATGACCACTTCCAATCACTGAAGTGGTTGTAGTGGTTGGGAGTAACACTTTAATCAACTTGTGGAATAGACCTACAGTAGACATTTTACTGTTTGCCACGGGCAGGGATGTAGGTTTGATACATTTACAACTATCATAAGGCTCTGCCAACCTTTATGGTAGCAAAGCACCATCTTGGTATATACTTTTAGTCAGGATTGTCTAGAACTATTATAAATAAAATTGTATTAGATTGACTATGGAAATGGAAAGATTTCCTATTGTTTGTTACAGTGTCTGAGATACTTTATGAATACTAAAAACAAAAAAAACTGATTTTATATATATAAAATATTTATTAGAAAAAAATTAGCCTGGAAGTACAAGAGGAAAGATGCATATCATGATTATCCGATTATTCTTAAATATACAGAAAAATCAAAATACAATTCTGAGTCATGATCATTTTTTACCAGGGTACTTTGTGACCATATAGAACACCATTTAGTTCCTGGTTATAACTCCTTCTGGGATGCATGCCATTGGTACAAAGTGGGTACTTCATGGGTTTGGTTCCGAACTAAGGCATCTTGTGAGATCTTGTCCAATTAATCACTGTACCCTGGTTCACTGAGTACATTAGTTAAGTCACAAGAAGCTGCACAGTAATTGCTCTGGCTGAGTAAATTCTACTCTTTACCAATGATTACTGGTCACTAAAACAAACTGTGGTTTGCTTCATTAATCTGAGGAAAGAGGAAAAAGGTTTGTCTAAATCATTAATAAATCTAGCAAATGCAAGGATACTTTGTGTAAATGTATGTGTGCATAAACAAAAAAAAAATCACCCCATAGATCAGGGGTAGGCAACCTACGGCACTAGTGCCATGCACGGCACTCGAGGTGTCTTTCCACGGAACTCAAGGCTGCTAGAGCCAAACAGGGTCTGGCCTATCAGGAGTCTCAGTGAAACTTCAGATATCTGCTAATACAAAGAGGTAGTGAAGGACAATCCTCAATTTATGCATTGCAGCACATAGAGGTAGTGATCTCAGATCAGTTCCTCCCAGCACTTGTGAATAGGAATCCACACTGTAGTAGAGCAGCCCACACTGATGTTGCAGCTCCTGTCCTTGACCTGTACCTGCCCAGGCTGGTCCCCACTGGAACCCAGGGAAGCCACCCACACTGCTAGATATACACAGACCTGCAGAATAAGCCTCCCCTCATACAAATAATACGAACAGCCCACACACAAACATACACACAATCCCCACAAACGCAACACCACTAACAATCTACATACATGCACACAATCCCACATGCAGCCTCTCACATGCAAACCCCCAAACAGCCCCCATACACTACCTAACACACAATGTGACATATCCATCTACACACAATTCCACAAGCAGCCCTCATACACAGCCCACATTCATATGTATCATACACGATACCATAAACTACTAATGAACATATACAATATAATAGCTCATATACGCACAAATACAACGATACAAAGCAATTACAGTATAAATAACAAAAGCAGAATACGGCAGCACACACACCTCAATTTAAAAAAATAGGATCGGCAGGGCCGTTTGAAGGAATATGGGGGCCCCAAGCAAAATGGACATGGTGGCCTCCCTGTGTTCTCCTCATCTCCCCTTCTCCTCACCCCCCCTGTGTTCTCCTAATCTCCCCTTCTCCTCACCCCCCCCCCATGTTCTCCTCACCCCTCCTCCCTGTGTTCTCCTAATCTCCCCTTCTCCTCACCCCCCCTGTGTTCTCCTAATCTCCCCTTCTCCCCACCCCCCTCCCTGTGTTCTCCTCACCCCTCCTCCCTGTGTTCTCCTAATCTCCCCATCCCCCTCCCTGTGTTCTCCTCATCTCCCCTTCTCCTCACCCCCCCATGTTCTCCTCATCTCCCCTTCTCCTCACCCCCTCCCTGTGTTCTCCTCATCTCCCCTTCTCCCCACCCCCCCTGTGTTCTCCTCATCTCCCCTTCTCCTCACCCCCTCCCTGTGTTCTCTTAATCTCCCCTTCTCCTCACCATCCCCCTCCCTGTGTTCTCCTAATCTCCCCTTCTCCTCACCTCCCCCTACCTGTGTTCTCCTTATCTCCTCACCCCCATGTTCTTCTTACTCCTCCCCCCTCCCTATGTTCTTCTTACTACTCCCCCATGTTCTTCTTACTACTCCCCCCATGTTCTTCTTACTACTCCCCCCATGTTCTTCTTACTACTTCTTACTTACTCCCCTCCCACCCTCCCTGTGTCCTTCTTATCTTCTTATTCCCCTCCCCCTGTGTCCTTCTTATTCCCCTCCCCCTGTGTCCTTCTTATTCCCCTCCCCCTGTGTCCTTTTTACTCCCCTCCCCGTGTCCTTCTTACTCCCATCCCCCGTGTCCTTCTGCTCAGGGTGCACTTCCTGTCAGTCCGGCCGGGAACAGGAAACTGAATCTCCTGTACCGCATGGTACCCGGCCGGACTGACAGGAGGAAGAGGAGCTCGGCCACGCTACAGGGAAGGGGAGGTGACGAGAGAGGCAGTGCTGCAGCCGCCTGAGGCTCTCTATAGAGCGCTCAGGTGGCTGCAGCCTTATAGGAAGCACCGGCCCTGCTTGGGGGCCCAGGCCAGCTCAGGACCCAAAGCAATTGCTTGGTTAGCTTGCCTGGTAGCGACGAGCCTGAGGATCGGCACGCTACGGGACATCACAATCCTATATCGGCACAGTGCTGCTAAAAGGTTGCCTACCCCTGCCATAGATCGTTGGCCTGGTGTGCACGCACATGCACACTCCGTTCATGAACCCTACATCTGATCATAAAAGTTTGTATGATTTTGTTCTTAGAAAGACAAAGAATGCCACAGGTCAGAAAGCATGCTGTATCATTTGCATGGCCCAGTTGGAGAGTTATACAGCATAGAATCAGTAAGAGGTTCCTGAAAGCCATGATATGGATTACTATACCACTCAGAACATGTAGGGATGAAGACAGGTTGTGTGAGGCATTTTTAATACTAGGACACGTGATATGGAAAAGGTAGAGCAAAACAATTCCAAACGAGGTGGCATTATTTTTAGCCTGCCTTAGACATCTTCCCTCCTAAAGGAAACCTTGCAACTGCCTGCATTTAGACATCGAGTACAGAGGACACTACGGGAAGTGGGCTTGCAATAAGCAGAGCATTATCATGCAGATGGAGGCTGTGATTGCTGCACTAAGCAGAGCCTGCTGGCGGATGTGCAGAAAGTTAGATGGCTACTATATTTAATTTTTGTTTGTTTTTAATTGCGGAAAGGAAACAAAAGAAAGCAGAACAATGGCAAATGTAGACATAACCATAAATAATAATGTGACTGGTGCCATTTAAATTCCTATCTGCCCAGAGCAATTTAGGAAACATGTTGTGTACAAGTTTAGTGCCACTAGAAGGCAGGTGTAGGAGACTAGAGAAAGGATGCTTGAATTACATGCCCAGATTTATTACTCTAGATTAAAGGTAAATAAAAGGAATTAAGAATTAAAGCTCCCGGCAGAGGAGAATGTAATATAATCTAGAATGGCAGTGCATAATATTGGATCCGGGGGAGGTATGGATTAAATGATGGGAACCGAGTCAGGATCACCTCTATTCATTCCATACATACATTAGTAAATGAAACTGTCACAGAATAGATCAATGGAGGAGGGGGGGGGGGGTTGGCTAGCCGAGCTGCATAGCTTATGGAGCTCCTGCTTCACCGACTTAAAACAGACTCTAATCGCAACAAAAAGCAGGGCAAATACCTGGAAACCAAGCTACAGCAAGCATTAAACCCCCCCAACAGAGAGATGGGACGGAAGAATAAAAAAATCGCCCGCCTGGAGAGTCCTTATCAGCCTGCTATCAGGCGATCCTTCGAAAGGCCGCAACCGCCTCCGCAGCCTAAAATGGCGCCGGGTAGGCCCCGAAGCGCCAGCGACTCCGACTCATCCAGAGAAGGGGAGAACCCCCAGATCACAACCCCGGACGCAGAAATCTCTGAATCCGAAGCATCAGACCCTGATGACGCGCCCTCCACGAAAGGCGACATTAAAAAACTTATCCTGGACTTAAGGGCGATGTGGAAAGCAGATCTGGCGGGGGTGCGAACAGAGGTGACCAGCGTAAAAGAGCGGCTGGACAAAGTCGAAACCCGAGGGGGTGAAAGGGACGCCTTGCTGGCTGAAGCCAAAACACAAATAGATACGCTAACGCTTCAACTCCAAAGACTCACCCACTCAGTCACGGCGCTGGAAACCCGCCACCGCAAACGAAATATCCGCATCCGCGGAGCCCCAGAAGAAATAGGCACGGGGGCCCTGCTGACATATGTAAATAACATGGCGACGTTAATGGGGGCGAAAAAAGAAGGCGACACCTGGCCGATAAAGGCAGCATTCCGGATCCGAAAAGCCCTGACCGCCCCCGCAGACGCATCAAGGGACATAATAGCTGTCACCCGAGATGCGGCAGTTAAGGCTACACTAATGAGCTACTCCAGGAAGACTCCCACCATCACAGTGGACAACCGCCCTGTGAAAGTCTTCGCTGACCTCCCGTTTCTAACCCTAGTGGAACGAAGGAAGCTCATGCCGATCACCAGACAACTGAGGGACAAGGGCATCAGGTACCGCTGGGGAGTGGCGGGCACCCTAGTGGTCCCACTAAATGACTCAATCTTGACACTGTCTGCAGACGAGGACCCTGCGGGATTCCTTCAAGCCCTGCAGCTACAACAACGGGTACCCACAGACGGCATGCGAGAAAATATGAGCTGTGAAAGTAGTACAGAGACAGTGCATGTTAGGGAGCACGGCACCCGCAGAACACCTTACGGACTTGAAAGGGTCAAAGACGGTAACCCGCGCGCTCACCGCCGAACGGTGAACACAGCCCCCCGCACCTCAGACTCTGACGGAACTTGAGACAGAAGAGGCACCGAGTTACAAGTAACCTGACGGTCCCTACGCTTACAGACCCAGGTTTAATCCGCAGTGACTGACCACCCCCGATATATATATATATATATACGTACCCAGCTCAACCTCGACAGACTGTATGTAATATAAGGCAAGACAAGCTGCAAACTATTGTAGACGGTGTTTTCACCTGTATCTGTGTATTTAGACAGCAAGTGAATTGTCTGGCCCTACGTTTAAATGCCTAATTTTTTACTAAAAGCTGTAGATTGCTTACTATGAGTCCAACTAACCCTCTTGCATTGAGCAGACATACTATAGGACACGATAGGATGCAAACCGCTGTTGATTATGCCTTCAACATTTTAAACTCGTATGTTTTAGACAGCAAGTAACTTGTCCGACACTAAGTCCGAGGGCCCAGGTTTTGTCTTCATGGCAGTCATAGACTGTTATAAGATAAAGTTAGTTTGCTTTCTTAAGCAGATTGTAAATTTTATTTTGCATGTCAAGATGTTTCCTGGACTAAGACAACTGCTACCAGATATATGACTACAGTTATAATTGTTGTCTCCCGTCCGGAGGAGAATATGTTTAAAATAACAGATCACCCATTTCGCAGCTATAACAGGGTCTACCTTAAGTGCCTTATCCTAGAAAGGCTTTACCTGATAACGTAGAGCAAATTTCATATGTATAGATATTCATCAGCATACTCATAGTTCACCAATGACAAATGACTAGTTTAAAATGTTTATTTTAAATGAAAATTGTGCAGAATTTCACATATTCTTGTTTCATGTGCCGAGAAGAGGTATCCCATGTACACTTGTCAGACGTTTATCTCGGCTATCGTGGCCAATTCTATGTATATGTACATTTCTACACACCACAAATAAAGGAAAAAAAAAAAAAAAAAGAATTAAAGCTCCCACAATGCTTTGCCTGCTCGGAGATTATAGTTTTAAAACTGCAGAAGTAGCATCTTGGCCACCTCTGCTCTAGACTAAAGCCTGCCTCCGGAGTAGCCATTTTTGGGAAGGATAGTGAATCCTTTCACTTCCCTTTTCATTCTGACACCACTCTTTCAGAAAAACTCAATGTGTGGTGTATGCGTGCATTACAGGTCTCCGCTGCTATAATGGGGTCAGTCATTAGATTCATGACTCATTAGATGTTTTTAGACAATCATTTGTAAATTAATTATTTTTGTTGACGTTTTAACATTAATGGCAATGAGCAGGTCATGAAGTCTTATCTATAGTTAGGTCCCCTAATACACACAACTCTCAAGCAGACAGAATCACTAACTCTAGTCCTGAAGGAGGGTAATGTACTGCATCAAACATTTAAAAAACTTAACATTATGGATACAAATGTTCAAATTAGAATAATTAGTATAATTATCACACTAGATGGTTTCCCCAAAAGGAAATGAATGGGACTATGACAAATTGAAAGCTCAGTCTGTTTAATAATGAAAAGTGTGCAGTGTTTGACAGATACATAGTTGATCTTCACCTGAGTTATTGGAATTACAGTATGGTCTTAAATTAAAGACAAGAATCTTATGGAAATACATACAGGTCTGCTTTGTTTTTACTACTAGGGAAATATGACTGAAATAAGCAGATTTCCATAGTAATGATAACAGTAAATCACTATGTAATAATGAGGCTTGTTAAGCATATTACGGTCAATTTAATTAGCCTCCAAGCCAAAGACGTAACAGGGTGTGATGCCTGATCCCATCGGAAAACAAACCAAAAACAAAACCATAGAGAGATATATGGGGTATGTACAGGTTACATTAGAAGGCATCATTACTGTTACTATTAGAAAATGTATGGAGTTATGAACCGTATTAAGGCATCCTGTACACTAATCTGATACACAGGGGGTTAATACAGATAATTCCAGTTCTCCACTGTACAATAGGCTCTGTCTCATCCCAACAGCAATGTTATATAGTGTAGAAGATCATTGTTCGGTAACCTTTGGCTCAGCAGTGACTGAGGACTATGTTACCCATAATACTCGGCCAGCTGAACAATGCACCAAATGTCAGCCATGACAGCTTAATACCAAATCTTTGAATTTAATGAAGTTCTATGCAGCCAATTTAAATATCTACAGATGAAAATATACACCAGATTACAAGTTAAAATATACACCAAAGAGAGCATAAATTTCATGGTGATTTAAATTGCCCCTGTACTGTGCAAATTATAATTAAAACAAAATCAAGATGCTTCCCTGAGTTTACATCCTTTTTTTTTTCATCTTAAGCTATGAAATAGTAATTACAGCATTATAGAAAACACAAAGAACTGAAGACAGGACACGAGAAACTGAATTTGTGAGCAATCACTGTCAGCTGAGAAAATGCTGTAACGTAGATCTCCCTGACATTAATAGAGGCTATCAGGCTGCAAATGAAGTGTCTCACGGCCCCTTCAGCTGTTTGTAATTTGCACATGGAGTGAGATGGGAGCTGTCGAGGGACCAAGAGCTTGTTTGTACAAACTTGTCATGCTCAGGAAGGGTTTGGCCGAATGCATTCATACTAAAATAGCAACACTATATTTTAGGGGACAAAAACAACAAAGCTCCACCAAACAATACACACAGGCCATCAGGTTTTAAAAGTACATTCTTTATATATTTCTGTGGCTCAAACAGTTCTAAAGATATTGAATGTACACAATATATACTCAATCATCTAAAAGATTAGCCTCTGCTGTTGTGAGCCGCAACTCACAGATTTTATATAGCAAGTCCCATCATTCTCAGCCCTCACATTCCATCTCACATATTATTTTACTCAAGTTCCCAACATCCTCTGCCCCCCTAGACTGTATAAACAGAGCAGCAATATAACAGTTCTAGAACCCTGGAGCAGGTGTTTATGTGCACAGAAGCTGTCATACATTCCTCAGACACATTTTTATAACTGAGCACCCCTAGTATTAGACTTTACCCAACACGTTCTCCTAAAACCAAACATTCATTCAACAGGTAATCCTAATGTACCACTGTTCTGACAAACTGCCATTAACATTTTAATTTAACTAGTTACTGAAATATAACTAAGTCCATTCAGTTCTCCTCAGGGTAAATATAGAAGATAAAGTGGGACTATTAAACTACTAGTGTACTTTCATTATCCAATATAACCATGTATGGATATCACCAAGAATATCTGAAGTTTAAACTAGATCTTGTTAATCAGAAGAATTGCACATTGCTCTCGGCATGGTGCTGGTGATAAGAGAAAAATCAGCCCATTGCAAATACATTGGAAATATTCAGAAGGCCTTATCTAAGCAGGTTCAAGTGGTTATCACCCACCCCAATAACAGGCTAGGACACCCAAGTTATAGCAAGTGGTTGAACTAGAGAGTATATGAGGCTTAATGTCACATATTAAACCGAAAATCATGGACATGATTCAAAATTATACATGGATTCTTGCACATAACAGAACATACTAATTTTGTTAATGAGAGGGAATCACATTAATGAGATTTTCTGGGGCCCATACATCTATTACTGCTAACCTAGCAGTCTGTGTTCAAATAAGCTAATCCTAATAGGGCTTTCAACACTTTTTTTCTGTTATTTCTCCGCGGATATTTTAATTGCTAGTATATTTTGTTTGTCCAGCACTATGAATATGTTAGAGTAGTCTGCATGAGAATTCGTCATATGCTTGCTAGTCTACCAACACAATCAAAAACACAGCATGCTATTGTAGGACCTGCTTGCTCTATCCATGGTGCTGAAGGGAGCAGCTTTCTAGAGCACAGCAAACAGGCGCACTATTTTATTTGACAGCTCACCGAGGCATAATAGAATTGACTGCCTGTCAAAAGGTTGGATTCCAGGAGGATAACGGTTACATCTGCAGCCAAAGAAAGATCTCCGGTGTGGGTCAACAGGTCAAACAGCCCCAGCTGTAACAATTCCTAACTAGCATCATTAAACCGCTTTCCAGCACAGTATTGTCTGAAATGATTGTTCGATTTCTTTATTGTCTTCCGTTGCCAGAACCAATCCAACAGCAAAAAGCCGTTGAATTTACAACAGTCAGTCCCCTGGAATGGAAGGGTTAAAATAATGTTGTTATTTGTAAACCAACCACAAGGGAGTAGCATGTATTTGGGAGCCAAAAAAAAAACCAAAAAAGCTAAATAAAGCCAGTGTGCTATTTACTTATTCATGCTTCACTAAACACTCACTGATTGGGTTTCCACTTTCAACAACATACTCAATCAGCACAGTCAGCATGGAAAAAAAACAAAGATGGAACAAAATACGAGAGAAAAAAGGAGCTATAAATGGAGCATTACTAGGGAAACATGTATTTCGTAATATCCTGGCTTGCAGCCTATATAACGCTACTACGTAGTGCAATACTATTGGGGTTCTTAACTAAAAAGTCAGATGTCAACAATCATGTGATAAACGACAAGCACATGTTTGCCCAGAGCAGAGCTGCAGACTATTATGACCTATATTTTTTATCTCCACATCCTGACTGCTGCTTGTTAATGACTAGCTGTGAAATTCATAACAACCAGCCATTACATTAACTCACTTCCACTTGCCTCCACTTGCCTATCACGGCGATTGTTCATAACTAACCTCAGTTGCACATTTAGGTGGGCCGAGTATCAGCATTGCTGCATAGGTATGCTTTGTTTTAAAGAAATAGGAACATGTGAGTTTAACAATAACTTTCATTGATTATTTACAAGTACATCGAAAAAAGCAGAACTTTGAGGCAGTATACAAGAAATATTTCTGCACTTGGATCCAGTAAGAATTTGGTCTATTTCTAATTTTGTTTTGGGTTTGAATCCTGTATACCCTCCCTAATGAAGTCCTGACACGTGGGTGCTGACTAATGACATTCCTTAGGAATTACAACTCATAGGATAGTTACATAGTTACATGGCTGAAAAGAGACTTGCGTCCATCAAGTTCAGCCTTCCTCACATTTGTTTTTTGCTGTTGATCCAAAAGAAGGCAAAAAAAAAAAAAAAAACCCCAGTTGAAAGCACTTCCAATTTTGCAACAAGCTAGGAAAAAAATTCCTTCTTGACCCCAGAATGGCAGTCAGATTTATCCTTGGATCAACCAGTTATTACCCTACATTGAAAGATTATATTCTTGAATATTCTGTTTTTGGAAGTATGCATCTAGTAGCTGTTTGAACATCTGTATGGACTCTGATCAAACCACTTCTTCAGGCAGAGAATTCCACATCCTTATTGTTCTTACAGTAAAAAAAACCTTTCCTTTGCCTTAGATGAAATCTTCTTTCTTCCAGTCTAAACACATGGCCTTGTGTCCTATGTAAAGTCCGGTTTATGAATAGATTTCCACACAATGGTTTGTATTGGCCCCGAATATATTTGTATAATGTTATCATATCCCTTCTCAGGCGACGTTTTTCTAAACGAAATAGGTTTAAATGTGTTAACCTTTCTTCATAGCTGATATGTTCCATTCTTTTTATTAATTTTGTAGCCCGCCTCTTCACTTTTTCTAGTGCCATAATATCCTTCTTTAGAACAGGTGCCCAAAATTGCACAGCATATTCAATATGTGGTCTTACCAGTGATTTATAAAGAGGCACAATTATATTCTCGTCTTCAGAATGAATGCCCTTTTGCATGCATGACAATACCTTACTGGCCTTGGCCACTGCTGATTGACATTGCACTTTGTTGCATAGTTTGTCGTCTATAACAATTCCCAATGTTATCCCTAATTCGCTTCCATTAAGGGTATACGTTGCTTGTGTATTCTTTACGCCGAAGTGCATAACTTTGCATTTTTCAACATTATATTTCATCTGCCATTTGAGTGCCCAGTCTATCTAAATCCCTCTGCAGCAAAGTAATATCTTGCTCACATTGTATTATTTTACAGAGTTTTGTGTCATCTGCAAACACTGAAACATGACTTTCAATGCTTTCTTCAAGATCATTTATAAACATGTTAAATAGAAGGTCCCAGAATAGACCCCTGAGGGACACCACTTGCCATGTCTGTCCAGCTTGAAAATTTACCATTAATGACAACTCTTTGTACTCTATTTTTAAGCCAATGTTCTACTCAAGAACAAGCATTTTCATCTAGACCGATTTCCTTGAGTTTGAACACTAATCTATTGTGTGGAACTGTATCAAATGCCTTGGCAAAATACAAATAGATCACATCCACTGCAACAACCTGATCTATACTTCTACTTACTTCTTCGTAGAACGCAATCAAGTTAGTTTGACATGACCTGTGCTTCATAAAACCGTGCTAATTTTTGCTGATAACCATGTTCTTCTCAAGGAATTCTTGAATGGATGCTTAGCTAGACTTTTCCCTGCGTAAGTTCCTGGTTATTAGGGGGTCTGTATTACCGCTATCATTATAATTGTAACTCCTAATCCATAACACATTTGGTATTTGCTGAGAGAAAACCCCAAGCACCCCTGATCATTATTGAGTCTGCAGCTCTCTCTCAACTTGTCATTGCATGTTAATCTCTGACCTATAGCATACTTGGTGACAAGGTAGGAAGGACCTCAAGACTTTGAAAGATATTTATAAATAAAGATTCTCCCCAGGAATCCACCGGTTTCTCCCCATCTGAATTACTGTTCGAGAAGTGGGTGAGAGGGCCTTTAGATCTAAATGGGGAATATTGGGAGGGGGATGTTAGCATAGATGGTAACCCCATCGTCCCTTATGTGTTGGAATTTAGGGACTGCTTGGGGGAGTTGACACATGTCGTGCGAACTAACCTCCAGGTGGCTCAGAAACATCAGCCCACTTGGTACAATCGGGGGGCTTTCAAGTGGAACAAAAGGTGTTAATTTTGAAAAAGTGTGACACCATCTATGTGATTGGCCCTTGCTCTGGTATAGGGGGGAGATGCATGCTCCATGTGAACATGCTCCAGCCCTACCACAAGTGAACGGAGGATGTGGCGGCTATCTACGCCCCAGCTTCCGAGGATATCGAGAACCTTTCCTTACCAGGCATCCTAGGGGAGGGGGATCAGATATGGGCCCTTGAGGAGGTACAGTTAGGGGGTCGGTTGAGCCCTCAGGAGCGCACCCAAGTACAGGAATTGATCACGGCTAAGGGGGCTACATTCTCCAACCTCCTACTCACCAGGGAGAGATCACAGGACAGTTACCGTTATGCCAGCCACCTTACCGCATCCCTGAATCAGTAAAAGAAAATATTAGACAGGAGATTTAAGAGATGCTCCAACTATTGAGCCGTCAGGCAGCCCCTGGGCATCCCGGTAGTGCTAGTACCGAAGCAGGACGGCACGACCCGCTTCTGTGTAGACTACCGGGGGTTAAACGACAAAACCGTGTCAGACGCCTACCCTATGCCCAGAATAGACGAGCTCCTTGATAAGATGGCCAAGAGCCAATATCTCACTACAATAGATCTTTGTAAGGGGTACTGACAGATTCCCCTAGCCGAGGATTCCATACCGAAATCGCCGTTTGTCACCCCGCTTGGCCTGTACCAGTTTCGGGTCATGCCAGTCGGAATGAAAAACGCTCCGGCAACTTTTCAGAGGGTAATCAACTATTGGATGGGTTCCAAGATTATGCGTGTGCATACCTGGACGTTGTGGCGGTGTTAGACTGTATTAGAGAGGCAGGGTTGACACTCAAGCCTAGCAAGTGTCATATAGGGATGGTTGAGGTACAGTACCGTGGCCAAGAGTAGGGATTGGACAGCAAAAACCCGAACCGGTCAAAGTTGAAGCAAAGTGGCCTACCCCCGTACTAAACCCAGGTCCTAGCTTTCTTGGGGACAGCAGGGTACAATTGCAAATTCGTACCCAACTACAGTGTCGTAGCCAAACCTCTCACCGACCTGACACACACACGGCCTTCACGACCCCCCAACATGCAGCACGCCTCAACGACCACCCCCAGATTGCTGCCGGACACCTGCCAGCCTCTGAGGTAAGGGGCTCGCATATCCCAGGCGCCTGGGCAAAATTTCTAGATGCCATGGTGACTTGGATATGTCGAGCCCTGTGCTATGCCATAACAAACAATATCACACAATGTTTTGTTTTGTTTATCTTTTGTAGATATTCGGCCTACATTTTGTACCTGGTTAATATATTGGGAGGTAACCAGAGGGAAGCTGCAGATCCAAAGTAAAGTTGTAATTTTGGGGGTTTTTTTGTTTCCACTAATTACGGGTGAAAAGGTGGAAGAAGTGTATTGTATCTCAAAAGAGGGGTTAAGTGAACCCCTTTGCTTGCTCAGAACCTATTTCTTCAGAACGTCACACTGATGCAGCGGGACTGAGGATAACCCTATAATTTTAGGTGGTTGTGTGGAATCCACTTATTTTTCTTAATTTTGTTATTTACTGGTTCAGTTGCTTAAAGCTTAAAAGGACACTATAGTCACCAGAACAACTACAGCTTATGGAATTTGTTCTGCTGAGTAGAATCATTACCTTCAGGCTTTTTGCTGTAAACACTGTCTTTTCAGAGAAAATGCAGTGTTTACATTACAGCCTAGTGATAACTTCACTGGCCACTCCTCAGATGGTTGATAGAGATCTTTCCTGGGTCATGGCTTCATAAAATGCATCCAAACATTCAGTATCTCCTCCCTCTGCATGCAGACACTGAACTTTCCTCATAGAGATTAATTGATTCAATTAATCTCTATGAGGAGATGCTGATTGGCATGGGCTGTGTTTGAATCATGCTGGCTCTGCCCCTGATCTGCCTCCTTGTCAGTCTCAGCCAATCCTATGTGGAAGCATTGTGGTTGGATAAGGCTACCACTTCTGATGATGTCAGCAGACTGCTTGTTTTTCTGAGGCAAACAACATGCAGATGTACAGCTTCAGGCTTGAATACAGTAAGATTTTGCTATATTTATGGAGGCATGAGGGGTCCAAGGGGGCTAGATGGTGGTGTTAACACTATATGGTCAGGAATATATGTTTGTGTTCCTAACCCTATAGTGATCCTTTAATACTTAGTAACTAGTTGCCAGAATTCCTTTTATTTTACTACAGAATTTCGGAGGCCCATTCTGGGACTAGTAGATTACCTTTAATGTACATTGGTGCAATATTCAAAAACAATGAATAAACTATGATTAAAGGGGTCCTATAGTGTCAGGAACACAATTGTGTATTCCTGACACAATAGTTCTCCACGTTCCTCCACTTAAAAAGGCGAATTACTCACCTTTTTCCCAGTGAAGCGTATGCCTTCTCATGTCTGACATCTTCAGAATTGATTATCTCAATCAATGCATCTCTGTGGGGAAAGTTCAGCGTCTCCACGCTCTGCATGGAAACGCTTAACGTCAGTGCTGCAACCTGTGCAAGACTGACCCTAGTGGCCACTACTCAGACAGTGTTTCTAGGCTGTAATGTAATCACTGCCTTTTCTCTAAAAAGGCAGTATTTACATTAAAATGCCTGCAGGGACTGACTATATGCCACAGAGTAACTACATTAGGCAATGGTTGTTCTTGTGACTATAGTGTACCTTTAAGGAAAGCCAAGGATAACGCAGTGACCTAGCCTGTCAATCTCCAGAAAAAACAATCCCCTACAATTTGCATAAAAGTACCGTATATACTCGAGTATAAGCCGACCCGAATATAAGCCGAGGCCCCTAATTTTACCCCAAAAAACTGGGAAAACTTATTGACTCGAGTATAAGACTAGGGTGGAAAATGCAGCAGCTACTGGTAAATTTCTAAATAAAGTTAGATCCTAAAAAAGTTATATTAACTGAATATTCATTTACAGTGTGTGTATATAATGAATGCAGTGTGTGTGTGTGTGTGTATGAATGCAGTGTGTATATGAATGCTGTGTGTGTATGCAGTGTGTATGAATGCAGTGTGTATATAATGAATGGAGTGCAGTGTGTGTATATGAGTGCGGTGTGTGTATAATGAATGCAGTGCAGTGTGTGTATGAGTGCAGTGTGTATGCAGTGTGTATATAATGAATGTAGTGTGTGAGTGCAGTGTGTATATAATGAATGCAGTGCAGTGTGAATGCAGTGTGTGTATGAGTGCAGTGTGTATGTATGAATGCAGTGTGTGTATGCAGTGTGTGTATGAATGCAGTGTGTATATAATGAATGGAGTTCAGTGTGTATATGAGTGCAGTGTGTATATAATGAATGCAGTGCAGTGTGTGTATATGAGTGCAGTGTGTATATAATGAGTGCAGTGTGTGTATGAGGGCAGTGTGTATGTATGAGTGCAGTGTGTATGCAGTGTGTGTATGAATGCAGTGTGTGTATATAATGAATGCAGTGCAGTGTGTGTATGAGTGTGTGTATGAGTGCAGTGTGTGTGTGTGTGAGAGTGCAGTGTGTGTGTGTGTGTGAGTGCAGAGCATTGGTGGGGGTGGGCATTTTATTAATTATTATTTAATTATTATTGTAATATATATTTTTTTAATGTTGTTATTATTTTTTTATTTTATTATTATTTTTTTTATTTATTTTTTTCGTCCCCCCTCCCTGCTTGTTAGCTGGCCAGGGAGGGGGGCTCTCACTGATGGGCTGTAGGAGGGGGGCTGGCAGGAAGCTGTAACTTACCTTCACAGCAGCTCCTGTCAGCTCCCTTCTCTCTCCTCCGTCCGTGCAGCTCCCAGGTTAGCTTCCTCTGCAACCAGGGCCGGACTGGCCCACCGGGATACCGGGAAATTTCCCGGTGGGCCTTCGGCACCTGGGGCCGGGGTGACCTGCGGCCGCAGGTAGAACTTGAAAGGCGGCCGCAGGGGAAGCTTTTCATGAGGCCGGGAGCAGGCTCTTCTGGGGGAGCAGGCTGTTCTGTCTCTGCTCCCCCTCCCTCGCGTGCTAGAAAGAGACCGGGGCCGGAATATGACGTCATATTCCGGCTCCGGTCTCATTAACCTGCGCGCGAGGGAGGGGGAGCAGAGACAGAACAGCCTGCTCCCCCAGAAGAGCCTGCTCCCGGCCTCATGAAAAGCTTCCCCTGCGGCCGCCTTTCAAGTTCTCCCTGCGGCCGCCGGCACAGCAGTCTGCCCACCCACAGGTACCAAAAAGTGTGTGTGTGTGTGTGTGTGTCTGTGTCTGTGTCATGCTGTGTGTGTGTCATGCTGTGTGTGTGTCATGCTGTGTGTGTGTCTGTGTCATGCTGTGTGTGTCTGTCTGTGTCATGCTGTGTGTCTGTCTGTGTCATGCTGTGTGTCTGTCTGTGTCATGCTGTGTGTCTGTCTGTGTCATGCTGTGTGTCTGTCTGTGTCATGCTGTGTGTCTGTCTGTCATGCTGTGTGTGTGTGTGTGTGTGTGTGTGTGTCTGTCTGTGTCATGCTGTGTCTGTTTGTGTCATGCTGTGTGTGTGTTTGTCTGTCTGTGTCGTGTGTCTGTCACGGTGTGTCAGTATCATGGTGTGTGTGTGTCATGCTGTGTATGTGTGTCTGTCTGTGTCATGCTGTGTGTGTGTCTGTGTCATGCGGTGTGTGTCTGTCTGTCTGTGTCGTGCTGTGTGTGTGTCTGTGTCATGCTGTGTGTGTCTGTTTGTGTCATGCTGTGTGTGTCTGTGTCGTGTGTGTCTGTCACGGTGTGTGTGTTTGTCATGGTGTGTGTGTGTCTGTCTGTGTCATGTGGTGTGTGTGTGTCTCTGTTATGCTGTGTGTCTATCTGTGTCATGCTGTGTGTGTGTCTGTCTGTGTTACGCTGTGTGTCTGTCTGTTACGCTGTGTGTGTGTGTCTGTATGTGTCATGCTGTGTGTCGTGTGTGTGTCTGTCATGGTGTGTGTGTGTCATGGTGTGTGTGTGTGTGTGTCAGTCGTGGTGTGTGTGTGTGTGTGTGTGTCAGTCGTGGTGTCTGTGTGTGTTTTTAAAAATAGTGTTTTACTCACCTTTTTTTTTTCCAACGTCGTGCTGGTCTCTGCCTCTATGACTGAGATCATCAAGCTTGATGATCTCAGCCGATCCGCACTGACACAGGAAGCGCCTCCAGTGACCGTCTGAGTGTCTGTCACTAGAGGTGTCACTAGGAAGCAATGTAAACACTGCCTTTTCTCTGCAAAGTCAGTGTTTACATTCAAAAGCCTGCAGGGACAGGCTATAGACACCAGAACCACTACATTAAGCTCTGTGTGTGTGCGCCTGCTAGTGAGCTTGCTTGCTTGCATGTGTATGTGTGTGTGTGTGTGCCTGCTAGTGAGTGAGCTTGTGTTTTTATGTCAATGAGCTTATGTATATTAGTGAAATTGTTTGTCTATGAGGCTGTGTATCAATGAGCTTGTGTGTGTCAGTGAGATTGTCTGTGTCTGCATGTGAGTATGCTTACTGTATAATTAAATGTTTTACTCTGAAAGGACCAATATATTATATTAGAAAAAGCAATATATATATATATATATATATATATATATATATATGTGTGTGTGTATATATATATATATATATATATATATATATATATGTGTGTGTGTGTGTGTATATATATATGTGTGTATATATATATATATATATATATATATATATTTATATATATTACTCTATTATCTGGGGTGGCAAAACATATCCTTACATATTACATGCGACAATATATGGCGCAATGACTTATGGGGCTGGCATAGATTTTTTTTTCCAGGGCTGCTTTGTATCCCCAGTCCGCCCCTGTCTGCAACTCTCGCGGCCGCGCGGAGCGTTGCCACGGTAACCCGTGGCAATGCTCTGACCCCGCGGCTCTCGCGAGAGTTGCAGAGGAAGCTGACCTGGGAGCTGCACGGACGGAGGAGAGAGAAGGGAGCTGACAGGAGCTGCTGTGAAGGTAAGTTACAGCTTCCTGACAGCCCCCGGTCCTTGTCTGTATTATGGCAATGAAAATTGCCATAATACAGACAACTGACTCGAGTATAAGACGAGTGAGTGTTTTTCAGCACAAAAAATGTGCTGAAAAACTCGTCTTATACTAGAGTATATACGGTAAGTATGGACCACTGAAAAAGAGACAAGGATCTTGACCTGTGTTGTATCTTCAAGGTTGGTGTCTCACATGAACTACATTGTAACTAATGCAGTTTCTGGGGGGGGGGGGGGGGGGAATCCAACAAAGCCAATTGTGATGGAGTGGTATCTTGGTAAAAAGATCACTAACAATGACACCAAAAAACAAAACACATTCAATTACATTCCTGCATATTGGGTTTTTTTCTTCTCTGAAAATAAATACAATTGTTTGTAGAGCAGGTACTTTTGGTCTAGACTGAATTTCTCTTTGAAATGCATTTTAATACAAAGGACAAAATTTAAGTGATTTTAACTATTATTTTACTAGTATTTTGATAGGTAAAAAAATGCCTTATATTTACTACAGTTGGAGATAAAAATAAAATGAAAGTGTGCCAATGTTATTACTGGTTATTTTTAGCACTCCGGTAGTTTATGTGTAATCTCTAATGAATAGTTCGTTTTATCTATTTATATGCTTATTTTGAAAATTACCAAACACAATGGGCCATCAATAGACCTCCTACCTCCTAAGCACATTATAAAAAGGTGAACATATTTCAATATTAGGGTATCTTATGATAGTCACTGCCAGGCATTGTATGGCTCTAATATAAAACATAATACATGATTTTTATGCAGTATTATACAACAAAAAATAGATATCAGGATGCATAATCATACTGTTTTCTACCACAAAGAAAATCTTCGATAAATTCTATAATATAAGCCCATTCTGAATGTCTACCTGGATCGTGGTTTGAATTAATAGATCATTCCAAGGATCTCAGAAAATCCTATAGGTAGATGATGAATCACAGAGGACTTTTTGTCAGTTTTCTTTAAACCATACAGGGTTGTTTGCCACAGAAATTAGTAAAAAAGTGTGTATAGGTATCAATATTTTGGATGCATACAAAAACTACATTTCCGGAGTGTCTCCTGCACCATGGCACACAATAGATTTAGTGACCATTTGGACAAACAGAATTAATTAGACAGATGACTTGGACCAAGACAGGATTAATGGGTGCTTACATGATGGTTTCAGTATCTCATACACCTGATCTCTGATGTTTCCCACACAATATGCTCTCTATAATTTGCAGACAATGATGTGGAAAGAGAAATAAATAACACAGTGGTAACAAGGGGGGATGGAGAAAAGGGAATCAAATACAATCTCTTTAAAAGAGCATCTATGGGGGGGCGAGGCCTGACAGCCAAGATGGCCAGACATGCATCCTGAAACCTCCAGCACCAGCAGACACGAATTCATCAATCCTGCCCAAACCACAGGTGCTGGCAATTCAAGGGTGCTTGGAACAAGATGTAGTACCTCGCAGGGATCAAAGCAATACCAGACCGGCATCAATCCGCACTGGTAGAGCCTGAACCGGCCATGCGGCCTAAAACAGAGCGGAGCCTGCAGCATGGGGGAGGTGGCCGACCACCCGGCAAGGGACCCGCTTCCATACGAGACACACGCACAGCCCTGCTACCCCCCCCCTATGGACCGGCGGGGGTTATCCCGGTCCTCGCTGGGGACGGTTACCCCCAACCAAGTGACAGAACCAGCAGACAGGCAACAATGCAAGGGCCCAACCAAGATGGCGGCTCGGACGCAGCCTGTGAAGGGGATAACCCGCACCAAGCCACCCATACACACTCTGGAGTTCTTTGACCGGCTTGGGGCAAGCCTCTGGTCAGCACTCCACACCAGGGGCCAGACCTTTAAGCAGGCATTGAAGCACGCAACGGCGTGGATACGCCCTACGACCCGCCACCAATTAAGCAGACACCCGCCAGCGGCTCCCAGGGCGGCCACCCGACAGTGGCTACACCAAGCGCCCAAACGGCAGAAGAAATCAATACATCTCCCGGGCGCCAGCTCCCGCTCGAACATACACCAGAGGGGGACCACCCTTCTTGCCAGACCCATTTCTCGCCCAGTGGCATCTGCAACCCGCGAAGCGGCGCAATACCGAATGGGCGACCATACTGACCCCCGCTCCCGAGAGAACAAGGCTGCTAAGCCGGCCTCCCACACAAGCTGCTCACAAGCTCCAAGAACCAAAGTCCAGCCAAGCTCGCATCTTCCCCTTCACAGCACAGCTGCACACAGGAGAATCGTCTCACCGACCAACGCACACCTAGAAGACACAGGGACGCCAGGCTCCCACACACTGGAGAGACCGAGCCAAATGCACCGACCAACGCAGGGGGCACACACTCAGCCCCAACACGGCATTGGCTGATCCAACAGGGACTTGGACTCAATACCAGGCATAGTACTCGCTGTAATCCAGCCTCATATGCCCCAAATGAACCCACACGACCCTCTGTTACAACATTTGTTTTTATGTTTATTTTTTTTTATTTTTTTGTTGTTGCTCCAATTACTGCTCATTTTTATGTTACCAGAGGCCTGACTACCACTCAAACGCAGCCGAGTGTAACCTTGTTGACATCTCCCCTAGCACTCACTAAGCTATTGCTGCCTTGTATTAAGCTATGTCTTAGCCACAGTTACACTACCTACTTTATAGCACCATAGCTGCATAGATAACCAAACCTGTTTATGTCACGAGCTCAATACTAGTGCTATTAATTTTAACGCAACAGCTTATAATCTACATGCGCGCAACTTATTATAGTTTAAAATTATAACTCTTATATTGACATACTGCTTAGCCTTTCTAGCTGACATGTGAGCTTAGCCATTTACAAATATACAGTAACCTAAGGCAACGCAGTCAGAAATCGTTTATGTTCATTCTACTCATAGTAAGCTTGTATATGTACATATGTGTCCAGCGATCATAACCTTCAAAAAATGTGCACAGTTTTATCCACTGCCTAATTAACGCAAATCTTTGTTTGACTCCGCATGCTCAAGCTGTTGTGGCATGACATGCTATATGTGTTTTCTCCATGCACAACTAAAATAAAGAATTAAAAAAAAAAAAAAAAGAGCATCTATGAATTTCCATTTTGGTGCTAAACACAGGAAGATGGGATGACTGCGGGCATTTACCCAGTAAACCATAATGACTAAAGACTGGAAAGCATAGCATGGTCTGACCAATCTTGGCCGAGAGCAGATAGTAAATAACAATACAGCATCACTTAAACACCAAACATTGTTGATGAGCAGATGCAGACCTCAATAGAAATACTTCAGCTGGATACTTCCAAGAGATTAAAAGGAACCTATGCTCTTAAAAAATAGCAATTGTTTTTTTCCAGGACTATAAGTTCCCTTCTATCACTGTGACCACTGTCCACCACCCTTTGCCAATACAAAATTAAGTAAAATAAAAGAAACGAAAAAAAAAAAGACGCAGAGACCCCAATACTACAGCCGCTTAGTTCGACCTTTGAGGACATCGGCATGCCTGATGAGGTCTTCTGCGATCTCATCCAATCATATGTTTCTCATCGAGAAGCATTGAATTTGGAGATATACATGCACGGCCAAATGCTGCACTCACTCAAGAAAATGTAGCAATCAGAAGTTGACTGCAGGACTGAATTTGAGCCTGTTCTGAAGCAGGAAGCACTGAAAGACACCCACTGGAGGTGTATTTAACCCTGCAATGTAAATATTCTAGGCATCAAAACAACTTCAGCTTAGTGAAGAAATTTGAGTGTATGGATCATGTTCTTGTAGACTCATTTAAAATCTAAAGGAATTTTGTGATGTTAAATCGGTTACATGGACCAGAATCATTAAGAAATGTTTCCAGTACATCGCTTTATCTATGTTGCAAACCTTTAAGGCAAGTGTTTTCCAATTGGTGTTCCGCCAAAATTTTGGGAAACAAAATGGCCACCGCGATAATTGAAGCAGGCGGCGAGAGAGCTGAGCAGGGTAGAGTATCACGGTGGCCATTATCACGGCGAGCACGGCAGTGATGCCTCAATTATTAAGGCGAGCACAGCAGTGATGCTGAAGCCGGAATATGACGTCACTGAGAGGCACGCAGGGGAGTCGAGCAGGAAGATCACTGCTCCCTCGACGCCCGCACGCCAGCAGCCCCACTGGACCCCAAGGACTGCACGCCAGCCGCGCAGCCCAGCAGCCCCACTGGACCCCAGAGAAATAGAGACTCCATGCCAGCACTCCCAAAGGTAGGGAGGCTGGGTGGAGTGAAATGTAAAAAAATGTATTGTGTGCGTGTCTGTAAAGGAGTTTGTATGTGTGCTGGTCAGTGAGTGTGTATATGTTTGTCAGTGAGAATGTATGTGTGCTGGTTAGTGAGAATGTATATGTGTTTGTATGTGTGTCTGTCAAAGAATATGTGTGTGAGTGTGTGTATCTGTGTGTCAAGGTTTGTGTGTATTGGTGTATGTGCCAGTGTACGTCAGTGTGTTTGTATGTGTGTACGTCAGTGTGTGTGTGTGTGTATCTGAGTGTGTGTCTGTGTGTGTATATGTCAATGTGTGTATCTAAGTGTGTGTTTGTGCCAATGTGTGTATCTGTGGGTGAAAGTGTGTGTATATGTCACTGTGTGTATCTGAGTGTGTGTGTATTTGTGAGTTAGGATGTGTGTATGTGTATTCCACAATGTTCATACACTATTTCAAAGGGTTCCACGGGAAAAATTAATTGGGAACCCCTGCTTTAGGCTGTTCTGGAGGCACACAACAAACATAGGTCAATTAATCTTAAAAGTTGAGTGTCAATGGGCCTCTTAAAATAAAGGGAAGATCATGTAATAATAATTATAAAAATACAAATCCTCAAAAGTGTGCAGTATATGATATGATCTTTATCAAGACGCAGGCCATGTTTTCAAACTGTGTACTGCACAATGTATATCATAATTCTGCATCAGAGTTTGACTGATACCAGGTAGTCTCTAACGCCCGTGCTACAACTGCCCAAGATTAGTGGGAGTTACACTAAGTTATGAGATAACAGCTGTCATATGCATACAGAATCACACAAAGTATGAGTTTGTGATGGAGTATTTGAGCTGTATCAAATCACAAAATATTGAGATTTAATATATTCTGCTGTCCTGTGACAATATTACTTACGCATACAGGTGACAGCAGACAAGCTCAAACCATTTTACAGATATACTTGATCGAATACAAGTGTTGGATGACATTACCATATATGCTCCCACACTACATGCCCACTGAACATCTACAAAATGATACTAAAGAGACACAACCCACAAGTCAAATGACACCTGTTTTCAAAAGAACATTATATACCCTGTGAGATTTCACAGCTGGTTAAGAATTAAAATAATGTGTAGGCAACATGACAAGGACCAATGCAAATGCTACAATTTCTATCAGAAAAGAACGTTACGGTAATTATACCTATCAACTCCTGTTCTCCAGCAAGCATAATCAGTAGCGGGGAGATACTTGCAGATATTCTCACCTTCTCGGGAATACTGTCTTCCCTAACAAGAGCTCAATGTCACTTTAATACGAGAGCAATTCACACTCTTCCAGGAACCAAGCCTAGAGCATTAATGAAAATTGACAGGCAGTTGGTATGATGAAGAAAGCACAAAATAACACTCTCAAAGAAATACCGTTTCTAAGCAGCTGCATCAAACAGCTTACTATAGCAGTGATGGGCTAATCCTGCCACCTCAGATGCTTCCAAACTACATCTCCCAAGATGCTTAGTCCGGTTTATATAAATATACCGTAGTTTATTGCCATCACTGTACTATAGTAGTTTGTATATATTATATAAATAGCATTAAATAAGTATTTAATGAGAATTAAGAAATGGAATCAGCTGGAAGATAAAAAAAAATATATCATATATTAAAGGGACACTATAGTCACCAGAACAACTACAGCTTAATGTAGTTGTTCTGGAGTCTAACCTGTCCCTGCAGGCTTTTCGCTGTAAACATTTCTAGTAGCCACTCCTCAGACGGCCAATACAGGGGCTTCCTTAGTCAGTGCCACACACTGTGCATGGAGAGGCTGAACGCTTCCCACAGAGATGCATTGCTTCAATGCATCTCTATGAGGAGATGTTGATTGGCCAGGGCAGCAATTGGCTCTGCCCCCGTCCCGCTTCCTTGGCTGAGATCACAAGAATGAATGATCTCAGCCAATCCCATGCTTTTCTATGGGAAAGCATTGTGATTGGCTGAGATCACCAATTCTGATGATGTCAGCCAAGGGGACGGAGCAAGATGTGAGGAGTCCAGCGCAGTGCTAGAAAAAATGAGTTATTACTTATTTAAGGAGCACAAGAGGGGGCCAAGTTGAATAGTTAAACACTATAGGGTCAGGAATACACGTTTGTGTTCTTGACACTGTAGTGTTTCTTTAAAACGGACAGTCCCAGATCCAAAATATTTTTTGTATATATATATATATATATATATATATATATATATATATATATATATATATATATATATATATATAAATATAAAAGAAAAATATCCTTGCACTCACGCTTTCTTGAAAAAGTATCGGGTGCATGAATCAGCAGGCTGTTGTAATACAAAGTATTCAAAAATGATGATTGCACTCCTCGGTCTTCATTGAAATCCAAAGGTTTATTGGGTATACATTAAAATAGAATCAACGTTTCAGCCCCTCTGGAGGGCTTTCTTCAGGATCAAAAAAATACATACATGTATAACACACTAACTAAACATACTTATATATATAATGAAAAATTGATTAACTTACCCCAGCTGGTGCTGATGCCCGATCGGCGTCCCCCCGATCCCAATGCGCATGCGCAAAACCGGCCAATAATCAGGACGCAGCGTTGTGACGTCATACGCATCACCATGGCAAAGGAACAACACTGCCGCGCAACCATGGGAACTAGGAGACGCCGGCCGGGCGGACGGCACAGTACTGCACCGATCGAAAATAAAGGAAGGCGATCGGTGCAGTAAAGCTGTTGTTTGTATTTACTCCTAACAGCTTTAGTGCACCGATTGCCTTCCTGAATAGTAATAGATGGTACCCAACTGATGGTACTCCTTTTACCTCAGAAGGATGAAGGGCTGAGTTGACCCTGCCAGGATTTGAACCTGTGACCTTGCATTTTTGAACAGGCTTTGTTACCAACTGAGCTACCTCACTGGTGTTATGCCACAACTAAAGCTGGTGAGGTTGATTTTTTTTTTTTTTAAATGATATAATCAGTTATTCTTGTGCCAATTTCTTCTGAAATTACTTTGTCTTTGTCCCATGGAAGGTATGTGTAATGGACCGTTTTGCTCACCAGAGGTTAAAAATCGTTTAGGCGATATTCCCCTTTCCAGATGCACCGACAGCTACTGTAAGCACCAATCTCCCGAACTGGAAACACACGAACCCGGGAAACAGCCGAACAGGAAAACCATGCGAAACGGTTACACTCCTGGCAGTCAGCTTACAATCCAATTCCCCCAATAACGAGACGACACTTCGTTTTGAGGGTTAAGCAGAAACTCCAGATTTATTCACACAACCTCCTTTTAAGACATTCTCCCATGCAAGGGAGGGATCCACAACAATTAGTACAACAGACAATAATGTACCAGTTACCTCCCACCAACTTATCTGTTAACATAATTAAACAGTCCACAATTTCCACCAAGTTTTAGATGTACCCCAAATATGGTATCCCCTGATAGCCCTGATCTGGGTGAGCAACATACTCAAAAATCACCCAGATCAGACCAGGGGTTCGGGAGTTACGGCTGTTTAAAGTTTTGACCGACCGCACAGGCAAAGTATTCGAAAATAGTTCCATATACTTTGGCCCTGCGGTCGGTCACAGAAAAGTGAATGAAAACATACGAATTGCCTGGATTATAGAGCCTGGGGAGGATTTGAATTAAACCCCTTGTTCGTGGGGTTCTTTCTACCAAACGGCGGGCCGAATTCATGGAAGTCTGGAGGTCTCAGCGGTGTTTGCCTAGTTGAGTGTCCGATTTTAGTTCCAGACACTCGACGGCAAAACACCGCTGTTTGGGAGTTTAAGATGGCCGCCGCCACGTGTTCGTTTCCCAAATGGTGGCCACCCAGAGGACAAAACCACACATTACACACATTGCCAATTACCCGTTTGCAACATTGTTGCGAACGGTAATTAGAGGCACACTTTAATCCTGGGTGGTCTGGTTGTTCAGGAGTTCCACTCAATATAATGAATAGAGTGATTCTACCGAGCAATCAGACGAATGCTGCATACACATAACACAGTTTACCGAACACATAATATTAAAGACAGCCTGAATGCAATCTGCTACACAGTCTTAAAGGGGCATTGTTCCTAAAAGTCATAATATGTCCACGGATGGCCCATAAAGGGCCAGTAGCAGCAATATAAAATACCACATGCCCGAATATTGCATTCAAAGGTACAAATTTACCAGGGACCATAGTCAGCAGGTAGGAGGCGGGCAGCCAGGCCTCTCCGATGCCCACTGGCGAGGCGGGTTCCGCCACATTTCTCCCCTTTCCCATTGAGACTATCCAGACTCCAGACCTCCAGTCGGTCTGGGGCTCTGATAGTCGGCCGGCTTTTCTCAAAGGTTGTAGTTGTCCATATGCCATATGCCGCTTGTGCCCAGTTGTAGATCCATGGCGTGGGGAAAAGGTAACCAGGGTGCCCTCTCTGCTGGTTGAACAAAGCTGTTGCTGGGGGGAAGGGGTAACAGGCTCCTCTCTCTGCGACACCCTCTCTTGTTGAAGGGGAAAACAGACTGCCTCTCCTTCCAATACATTGTCCTGTTGTTGTGGACCAGGACAGACTGTCCATATCTCCAGTGGTGATAATTCTTTTAATTAATCATTTTGACACCTGAAATTTGAAACTGTGAACAATGTGGCATTAAATTCACTAACACTAAAACAAGATAACAAAAAACCCAAACAAAACACAGTCCTTTCATAAGGATACATTTCATTTGTGATGATCACTACTTGAGAACCTCTTTAAATGGACACTCCAGGCACCATAAACTCTCCAGTTTATTGTAGTGATTATGATGCTAGGAATCTGTCTCTGAAAGATTACTAACACATTTTACATTTCATTGCTAATGGTGCACTCAAAGTTACATAATTACTACATCTCAGTGGATTGGTTATGTTATTTCAGAACAAACAGAAATAAACCTTATTGAGGTTGCTGCTGAGTGAAGCCAACGGACTAATTCCAGTACACTGGAGACAAACCGAGACACCAACAGTTACACAATGAGTAGATAGAGTCGAAGCAATGAGATAAATGGAAGACCTGTATTGGTCCACTCAGGGTAAGAAGGATAAATATCTACACATTTGGGACCTATGGCTGGGATATTGGGCAAGAAGAAAGGGAGAGACACAACACAGACATAGGAAAGAAAGAATACACTATTAAGAGGGCTAGGCGGCCAACATCCTCTTTTTCCCAACACAAATGCCAACATTGAAACCTAACCCACGGTAATCTAGAACTACGACATGACAACGGAAAAAATCACTACTTATTATCTTAGAAATCCCGATACATTACCTACGAAGACCACAAGATACCTTCGCGCACCTATCATTTAAACCAATTCCTCTATTCCACTTTCAACTTTGATTGTTCTATAATGACTTGAAGACAGATAAGCTACAGATACACAATACGGTTGACGAAGTATAATTAAGTAACCGCACATCTGCAACATGCAAGTCATACAAATTGCCATGTCACCAAATAAACCCCTAAGGTTCAGATCCTCAGAGAAGCTGCCTCCATAAAGGGTTCACGTAGGCAATGAATAGATAGGACAAAATGGAACTGTTATGACCTAGGAGGGTTGATTCCTTATAAACCACACCATTGTATGATTGCATACTGTGTATCACTGTATTTAGATTTAACCCCTGACCCCCCCCCCTTCTACTTTCTGTACACATACTTCTGATATTGAACCAATAAAATCTGAATTAAACTAAAAATCATTTGATTTAACCCTTTAACCTTGCATTCGTATAAATCCCCTTGTTCGGTACTTTATACTTACCGAACGGGGGGCTGATTAGCCTTCCCGTTTGGGAGTTACGGAGCCCTGGAGGTCTCAGCGGTGTTCGGGTAATCGAGTGTCCTATTTGAGTTCCAGACACTCGACGACCAAACACCGCTGAGATTTTCGTGCGTAAGATGGCCGCCGCCACGTGTTCATATACCGAAATGCGGCCACCCAGATACATCAATAAAGTACCGATTAACTTGCGGTTAGAGAAGTGTGAAAGCTTAATAAGGTACACACTTCTCTCTGGGGTGGTCTATCGGTTCGGTAGTTTCCATTCGTATGGAGTACGGATGGAGACTACAGAACAATCATGCGAATCCTACATACAGTTTAACCATACAAATAGAAAACAACACACAAATTGAAATTTTACTACAGTCTTTTAGGACAGCCCTAGTACCATCCGCTACAGTGATATCTGAACAAAACCCAGATCCTTGTGCTGTGCAGGAGTCTATAGAAGGCAAGTAGAGCAACAGAATTGGTTGAGAACGTCTCAGCCACTTGCTGCAGAAGCTGCACATTTTGAGATTTGCAACAAACAGGTATGTTGAAAGGAAGAATCCTATAAATATTCATTATTTGTTTTTGCATTTTAACGCATTATCTATATGATGCAATAAGAAGGGCATTATATGAAGCCAGAAGGGTTGTTTTAAAACTCTCCTGCCCAATACAATCTGTGTCCATCTTACTTTTTATGACAAAAAAATAGGCACTGAGGGGACGGGTTATTTAAAGTATTCAATTATGTGCTTGAATTAAACAGGAGGAATGCAGGTTAACGAGACAAAGCCTTGTAGGCCTATACTGCAGTAAATAGGTCAATGGAACAAAGTAAGTAACAGTCGCGCTAAGTGGGTTAATGTAGCACAATTGTGCAGGTTCGCAAGGAAAAGATTAATGGGGCAATTTCTCTGCACAGTGGAAAGTTTAACAGCTGATCTCTTTAGAGTACTTATCTTGATATCTGTTTCTCAGTAATTGTGTGTTCATATTTTGTCATCGCCTCAATCAGTGCAAGTGATCTTTGTTTTTTTCTTTTTTTTTTCTTGTCTCCTTCACAGTTTTAGCTGCAGCAAAGTACCATACACAAGTCAATAGAATTACATAAATCCAATAGAGCTATGTGGACATAAAGGGAATACTTGATAATGCGATCGAAACAGCTTGTTGGGAGAAGTCAAAGATATTCAACACTTGTTATTCGGTGTCAAGTTAGCAAATAACTAGTTTACAAGAAATCTCGTTCTAAATGTGCTTTTGCTTCAGGTTTAAAATCTCGATTTTGTATTTGTATTTTTTTAGCTGTTCTCTGCTGCTTCAAATATCCAGTGGATAAAAATATAAATAAAACACCTCTCTGTAGGACTGTAATGATATTCTTGCACACTCTGGTCCCATTAAAATGCACTGTTTAATAAAACAAACAAACAACATTAAAATCTCAAAAACATATTTGAATTTGAACTGTAAATGAATAAGATGTCACTAATATGTTAGAAAAATGGGTTTATTAAAAAAAAAGAATAAATTGTCAAAAACAATCAAAAACAACAGTTGTCATTATTAAATAGCACAGGAAAGACACCTCCCTGGACTGACAAGGAAGGGGGGACATGACTGCGGCTAGGATAAGGAGTCTTAAAGGAAGATCAGATGGGAGGGGGATATATGGATACATAGTTGCTAAGATGGAAGACAGTTATAAGGACAGTGAGGGGAGGGGACTTACCAGTCAGCTCTTGGAAGTGCAGGGATCCTGACTTTTCAGATTTTCAGATTTGCATCTGTCTTTCTTTGCTGACCCCTTAAAAAAAAAAAAAAAAAAAAAAAAAAATATTATAGACATTATTCTTAAAAAGTTTTATACTTACCTGTTCCTGAATTTTGAGAGTGATGGACGTTTCCCAGGAATCATTGGTGGCCCTGTTGCAGGCTTATCGGGCTGCTCATGGTGCAGGCTCGTTAGCAGAGGTGTTGGCCGGCATGGATGGCGTCCCCGGTGAAGAGGCTCGACCTGTGGAAGGTGGGCGGCGGGCCAGGCGTTCAAGGCCGCCGTCGCGACTGTCTCCCAGCCCGGTGAGAGGAGGTCGTGAAGGCCGAAGAAGCCGGCGAGCTGGAGTGGCTGGGAATGTGGAGCCGAGCCTGGTGTCGTCCCCCCGAGCGATCCGGTCCCAGGTGAGAGCTGCGGCTGCGTCCGGCAGCCATTTCCAAGATGGCGATTCGGCGGGAAGATCCAGGAGCCCTCCACCTTCTCTTCCGGCGCGGCCGGAAGTGACGTCACGACGCCGGTCGCGCACGGCCGGCGCGCCGGATATGACGACAGCAGCCGGCGACGGGCAAAACCCGGAAGTGGGTGCCCGCGCCGGAAATAGGACGCCGGGCGCCCGGAGACCACAAGCGCCGGCGGAAGAAGGCGGCAATAGGGGTGCTGTGAGCCGGACAGCAGCCCCAAGGAGATGGGAGTCCCCAGGACCGGCCGGTTCATGGGGTGCCGCGGATCAGGCGGCAGCCCCAAGGTTGCAGTACTGCCAGGATGCCGGCGGTCGGGAGGCCGTGTCGGCTGCAGCCCCTCTGGGAGCTGGGAGGCTCCAGGGGGAGTCCGGTGAGGAGGAGGAGTCTGAGGAGGAGCGAGAAGGTGACGGAGGACGGCCCCTGCGCCTCCCCTCATTTGGTGAGTCAGCATGCGCAGGCGCCTGGGGTGCTGCAGGGGGTTCAGGTCAGGATAGCGAGGTGTTGCGCCTGCTGAGGATGTTAGTGGAGGGGCAAGCCAGGGGTACTGGTCTAGGGGCTCAGGGTCCCGGTAGTGCGGATAGTTTGAGGGGTCATGGGGTTGGGGTTGGTTCCTTTCTCCCAGGGTGTGAACTGGCTCCCCTAGGTTTACATGTGCCAGCGGAGGTGCAGGAGAAGATTATTCATGGTGAGTATGTGGATCTCCTTTCTCTCGTTCCGCCAGACAAGGAGTCCGTGGACAGACCGCGACGTGGCGAACAATTGGAGGGAGAAAAGGGTAAGGCTATCCCGCGTACGTTCGGTAATTGGCTGCAAGGATTTAATATCTTTGCCAGCGTACTAGTGCGCCGTTTCCCTGAGAGGGCCCCCTCTTTATTTGGTTATTTGGACTTAATTTGGGGCGCCTACAAGGTTTATGGAGGGCAATGCTGGTTCAAATACGACCAGCAATTCCGCCAGAAGATGGCGGCGTGTCCGGGTATGGGTTTTGGGGTGCAGGACGGCAGCCTGTGGCTGCTACTTATGACCCCGTGTAGACCCTCTCCCTTTTCGGGGGCGGCCGGCGTCCCCACGGGTACGTCGGCAGGTCAGAGGAAGGGAGTCTGTTGGCTCTTCAACGAGAGCCACTGTAAGTGGTTTAGCTCCTGCAGATTCCGGCACGAGTGTGCCCACTGTGGGGGAGCCCACCCGGCTCTCCGTTGTTTCAAGAAGGGCAGACCATCTGCCTCCAAGGGCTCTGGTAGGGACGACGTTCCTCGCAGAGAGGACTCCAGTGAGCGTGGAAAAGATGCGTCCATGGCTCGTCCAGTATCCTAAGAGGGACGTTGCTAGCCTCTTGTTCGACGGTTTCACAACGGGTTTCTGGATTCCCTTTGTGCTGTCGGACGAGGGCCAGTTCGCGGACAATCTTCGGTCCACGCGGGGAAAAGAGGTTTTGTTACAAGAAAAGTTGGAGGCGGAGATTCAACGGGGCCGCATGGCCGGCCCCTTTGATTCCCCCCCATTCCACAACCTGAGGGTGTCTCCGCTGGGTCTGGTACCCAAAAAGGATCCGGGAGTTTTTCGATTGATTCACCATCTCTCGTACCCTTCGGGGTCGTCGGTCAATGATGACATTGACAGGGATGCGTGCAGGGTACGTTATGCGTCCTTCGACTCGGCATTGCTCCTCCTGCGGCGGGCCGGTCGTGGGGCGTTATTAGCAAAATCGGACATTGAATCGGCCTTTCGTTTGTTGCCGGTTCATCCGGATTGCTTTCACTTGTTGGGGTGTTTCGCTAACGGTTGCTTCTATTATGATATGTGTATGCCCATGGGCTGCGCTATCTCTTGTTATCATTTCGAACTGTTTTCTTCTTTTTTGGAGTGGGTCACGTCCAGAGTTGCGGGTTTGTGTTCGTTGACACATTACCTGGATGATTTTTTGTTTGTTGGTCCGTCGGGTTCCCAGGATTGTACAGCGTTGCTTCAGGCATTCCGGCGGGTGGCGGCTGAGTTCGGGGTTCCTGTGTCCGAACAAAAAACGGTTGGCCCGGTGTTGGTCCTTTCATTCTTGGGTATCGAAATCGATACCGAGAGAATGGTTTTCCGGCTTCCGGAAGAGAAGTTGGAGGGGTTGCTGCGGTTGGTGGACTTAGTCAAAGGTTCCAAGAAGGTTCAGTTGCGTCAGATGCAGGGCCTGTTGGGGCACTTGGTTTTTGCATGTCGGGTGTTACCGATGGGTCGGGCATTTTGTCGTAGATTGTCCTTGTCCACGGTGGGGGTGAAGGAACCTTTCCATTACATTCGGATCACGAGGCGCCTTCGGGCGGATCTGGCAGTGTGGAGCTCCTTCCTCAGACGTTACAACGGGCACTCTTGCTGGTTGAGGGAGGCCACCACCAATGCTGCCTTGGATCTGTTTACCGATGCCTCGGGGTCAGTTGGTTTTGGAGCGTATTTTCGGGGTCAGTGGTGCGCGGGGGAGTGGCCGGAGGAATGGCAGTCTTCCCCATTTCGAAGGAATTTGACCTTTTTGGAACTGTTTCCGATAGTGGTCGCCCTGGAACTGTGGGGTGAGGAGCTGAGAAATCACACGGTGGTCTTTCACACGGACAACATGAGTGTGGTCCATGTGATTGCCCGATCGTCCTCCTCATCCCCACCAGTGTTGGCTCTTCTCCGTCACCTCGTGCTCCTTAGTCTTCAGTTTAATGTTTGGGTGCGGGCGCAACATGTCCCGGGTGTGCAAAATGTGGTGGCTGATGCATTGTCTCGCTTGCAGTGGGAACGGTTTCGCGAGGCAGCGCCGGAGGCGCGGCGGACCGGTCTGCAGTGTCCGGACTCCTTATGGAAGCTCGATTTCGAGGCCTGATGGGCTTGGTATCGGACTCCTTGGCGGAGGCTTCCTGGAAGGCATACCGGGCAGTGTGGAAACAGTGGCTGTCGGCAGCACGGGACGGGGATGTATCCACGGAAATGGGACGTACGGAGGCGACTCTTGTGTTGCTGGATGACTTGGTCAGGAGAGGTAGGTCTTGCGCAGTAGCGGAGAAGGCGCTGGCTGCCCTGTCTTTCTTGTTTCGATTTATGGGCTGGCGGGATGTTACTAAGGAATTTGGGATCCAGAGAGTGGTGAAGGGGTGGCGACTGCGGCGTCGCCCGGATCGTCGTCGTCCGATTTCGGTGGAAATGTTGCGGCGGATTCTTTTAGTCTTGCCGCGGGTCTGTGGCTCGGATTATGTATCGAAGTTGTTTCGCGTAGCCTTCTCGGTCTGCTTTTTTGGAGCCTTTCGCATCGGCGAGTTGGTAGCCCCGAGCAAGGGGAAGGCCTCGCCTTTGGCATTGTCGGATGTGCGGTGGTCTACTTCCTCCGTTGACATTTTTGTGCGGCGCTCTAAGACGGACCAGGCGGCCCGGGGTGCCTGGGTTCGTTTAGGGGCCACGAGGGATGTCGTCTGTCCTGTCGGGGCTTTTCACGATTTTCTGGAGGTGCGCCCGGAGCGGGGAGGCCCTTTGTTGGCTCACGCGGATGGGTCTCCCCTAACACGCTATCAGTTCTCGGCAATGCTGAAGAGAGCATTGGCCGCGGGTGGTATGGAAAGTCAAGGGTTTTCGGCCCATTCCTTTCGGATTGGGGCGGCTACCCAGGCAAGTGTTTTGGGTTACTCGGCTGCGGGCATTAAACGCATTGGAAGATGGGAGTCGGGGCGTTTTAAGTCTTATGTCCGACCTCATATGCTGTAACCCTCTTCTCGTTGTAGGTGGGCGGCCCCGGTACGTGTGGATACTAGGGCATTCCTACGTGTACTGGGCAGCTAGGCGAGCTGAAGACCGGGCCTATGGACGAAATTTGGGGTTCTCAGTGGACTTGGCCCGAGTCAGGTGGAAGGGCATTAGGGGCCTCCGATGGCAGCAAGTATATCCTGAGTTCGTGGAGCTCCGTAAGTTTGTGTCAGGGCCGGTGGTGGTGGTGGTCCATGCGGGCGGGAACGACTTGGGGGTTTCCAGGACTGTGGACCTTCTCCACGCGATTCGGCACGACTTGGCGAGGTGCATGGCGCTGTTTCCGGACATGACCTTGGTTTGGTCGGAGGTGGTTTCCAGGCCGTGCTGGCGCGCGCTGCCGCACTCGCGCGGTTTGGAGAAGAGCCGGCGCAAGCTGAACATTGCAGTGGGGAAATTTGTCCGGCGGCTAGGTGGGGTGGTCGTTCGACACGTGGAGCTGGAAGGGGAGAACCAGAACTTAATGAGGAGGGATGGGGTCCACTTAAATGAGATAGGTTTGGACATCCTGAACACGGGTTTGCAGAGTGGGATTGAGGCTGCGCTGTCGGCGGGGGGCGCGATGACGGCAGGAGGCGTGAGGGGAAGTCGTCATCGCGGTGGCGGGAGTCCTGGCCAGCGCAGGCAGAAGTGATGGAGTTGCCGAGGAGGCTTGGGGAGTCGCAGCCTGTTGGGAGCTGATGGCGGAGGCAGGCTGCTCATGGACTCATGGTTTGTGGGGATAGACCTGTCTGTTGGGCAATCACCCCAACAGCTGACAGTATTTATGTTGCTGGCATGGAAAATTAATAAAGCTGTGGCCGATGCCCTTACCCAACTTTATACGGTCTCTGTGTGTCATTGGGAAAGGGGGGCACCGGGTGGGTGGTACAGGCATCTAGACAGCAGTCAAGACACCTCCCTGGACTGACAAGGAAGGGGGGACATGACTGCGGCTAGGATAAGGAGTCTTAAAGGAAGATCAGATGGGAGGGGGATATATGGATACATAGTTGCTAAGATGGAAGACAGTTATAAGGACAGTGAGGGGAGGGGACTTACCAGTCAGCTCTTGGAAGTGCAGGGATCCTGACTTTCCCGCCCTCCCGCCCTTAGGACATTTGGTTATTGAAGGAATGTGGGTTTTGTTTCTGGTGCTTGTTGTTGGTTGTCTTTTCTTGTTTTGTCACAGCATGCGGGAGTCCTGGCCAGCGCAGGCAGAAGTGATGGAGTTGCCGAGGAGGCTTGGGGAGTCGCAGCCTGTTGGGAGCTGATGGCGGAGGCAGGCTGCTCATGGACTCATGGTTTGTGGGGATAGACCTGTCTGTTGGGCAATCACCCCAACAGCTGACAGTATTTATGTTGCTGGCATGGAAAATTAATAAAGCTGTGGCCGATGCCCTTACCCAACTTTATACGGTCTCTGTGTGTCATTGGGAAAGGGGGGCACCGGGTGGGTGGTACAGGCATCTAGACAGCAGTCAGGAGTGATCAAAAGGGTGCTGTCGAACCTTTTTTTTTTTTTTTATTTCTTCTCAAAAAGTCTGAAAATGTTTCAGGGGAAAACATGAGAAATGCACCAAAATGCACTAAACCCATTACAATAGGCTGTGGCAGTTATGGTACTTATAATGCTCATGTTTAATAAGCAGTGTTATGAGTACCTCCAATCTAAATAATATATCTTCAAACTTGGCCATTCTTTTTGCAATGTATTAACATTTCCCATGATGCTTTTAGGAATCGCCCTGTTTTTGCAAGCTGCATCACCAATACACTGACTTGTTTATAAAGTTCCTAATCTCAGGAGATTCTTCAATGAGCTTGTCTAAAATAACACAGCCGTCAATGCGGATTCTACTCTGAATAATCACGGCAAGGTTAGATTTATTACCACAAACTGTCCAAAAACATTCCTTTAACAAGGCAGTTATGATTTCAAAACAAAATGATATTAATTAAGATGTATATGTATTATTTCCTTAACAAAATGTATTTATATTGCAGTGCTCTTCTTAAGGAAGATATAGTTGTAGTTTGCACCCAAATAAGCATAAGTGATCTTTTCATTTATACAGCTTTACATTTGGGAGGATAATGTAGGTCTAAACAAAACTGAGCGAAAGGTTAAAAAATATTAGGAAGCCCGTTTTAAAAGAACCTTGAAGAAGGCCGTACTCTCTTTATGTGCTTTGCAAATTCACACACAAAAAACATGTCGCTGTGCAGTCTGTTAGACTAAAGAAGGCTCTTCCCTTGACATGGGATGTCCAAAACCTCTCCGGTCTTTTTCCTTTTTAAGGAAAGAAGTCAGAGACGGCTAGAGGAGACGGTGAAAAGTGATCTTAAATCAATTCATTGGGCTAAAAATAGGCCATTTGTCATTGCAGAGTGTGATTGCAGACATACCGACAAACAGTGGAACAATAACTGGGCTTCCAAAAGAAATACTGTTATGTCAATCAGGTGCAAAACAAACCCAAAACGATTTGCAATGCAGTGAATGTTAGCATAGGAATAGGAAGGGTAATCACTTTGGTTTGCTGAGCATACTGTGAGTCCTCAGATGCAGGAGGTTCTGCTGTTGTCTACCTACTAACATTTCCCCACATCAGATGTCTTGCACTAGACTGCTTGGTCAAATTACACGTCCTCCTACAGTATGTACTGACTGCAGATTGCGGGGTGTTTTATAGAAAAAAAAAAATCTAGGGCAAAGTTCTAAACGCAAAGCAATGTACAGGAAATCATTACACTGATTTCTGTGGTTATCTTTCCACTTACAATGTTGTCTCAGTGCCAAAAAAAAAGTTAATTACATTTTATGAAACATAATGATATATTTATCTTTAAATAATGTGTTTTTTTTTTTTAAGTGTCACTTAACCCCTTAAGGACACATGACATGTGTGACATGTCATGATTCCCTTTTATTCCATAAGTTTGGTCCTTAAGGGGTTAAACAGGCTAAGCGGCCATGTTGGGTCAGAAACTACTGTTATCTGACAAAATGCTGCTCAACCTAACTTGCCTGCTGCTGGGGTTTCACACAGAGCAATGACATCATCAGGCAAGTTAGGTTGAGCGGCAGTTGGTCAGATAACAGTAGTGTTTCACAGTCAGATAAAAAGATAAAATAAAAAGTGAAATCTTCTCAAAATAAATCAATATACATCATTTATTAATATTATTAAAGGATACCGGTCATCACTATTTTTTGGAAAGTGTTAAAACTCTGTCTATACATAGCAGTAGCAGTTTTTGCTAGAAAATGTATAGTTTGGGAGAAAAAATAAACAATAAATCTAAAAATAGGTCTTTCTCCCATCTCTCGGTCAAATCATCAGCGGACTATATCGACGATTTGACTGACAAGGGAGAGTAAAAGAGTAAGACCTAACACAGGTTTTACTTCTGCTCTCCAAAACATAGCAACTGCAGCACATGCGCTGTGGTTTCTATGGAAACTCCCAAGCCAGTTCTGCTGGTGCTAGCTATGGAGTATACGAAAGGAGTGCCCTCTGTTCTGATGCAAGCATACTGGGAACTAAGCAAGCATGTCAGCGTCATACAAGAGGTTTTCCCTCCTTAGGGAAATGTCCACAAGCAGGGTAAATCACACCAGACAAAGCATATCGGGGAACAGAGATGGGTGTTACCGGGAGAGTAACACTGACGAAACTCAGAACATCAAATCGAAAAAAATAAATATAAAGGCTCAGAGAAGAGATGAAACGTTGTCTCCACTTCCTTGTTTCAAATAAAAAAAGACCGCCTTTTAGAAGAAACCTCAGGTGTCCTTGAGTATTTCTTTTTTTTCCCATTTGATGTCTTTTGGGATTGGCCCTCCCTTTCTGGAGCACCCTGCAGGAAGTATTCCCCCCTTTTTTAGTGCGTGCATTTTACATGGCGGCACTAAAACAGAGGTGACATGAGTACATCTCAAACGTTTACATTAAATACATCATGTATCTCTATGATAGAAGATGTAATCAATGTGTTTGGGGGCGGGTTAGTTAGAGTACAATTTTACATGACAGGTTTAGAGTGAAAATGTGATGACGGTTCTCCTTTAATACCCATACCCCTTGGTCTCTGTTGTCATTTTCACCATGAAGATAGGTCGCTGGTGTGAGGACCACAGCTATTAACACTTAGGATCAAATAAACTCTGCATCCGCCTTCATTTCAGAGACAGCTTTGCCGATTTGTTTATCATGTCCCAGTTAATTAACTTAGGTAATCATTCCAGCTTGCGGGCATAAGTTATTTGCATTACAACAAATCTCTAGAAATATAAATAGGATAAAAGCATTTTGTTGGTAGTAAACTAGCCTGGATAGACATATTGTACCAGAAAAGGGCTGATCTAGATAGATGCACATCCTCTCTACAATAATGTTAGCTAGACTAGTCGGTCAGTTCATGTTCATACAAATGACTTGCTCTACAACCATTATATGTCCACTGCAAGTTAAAGGAACACTAAAGAGTCAGGAACCCAAACATGTAATTTTAAAACCACCATCTATCTAACCCTCCTGCCTTGATCTGCCTGCTTGGATGACATCATCAGAAGTTGGGATCTGAGCCATTCAAAATGCTTTCCCATAGGATTGGCTGAAACCATCAATGAGGCAGATAAGGGGCAGAGCCAGCACAAGTCAAACACAGCACTGGCCAATCAGAATCTCCTCAGACAGATGCATTGAAGTCCTTAATAAGCTGCCCATATATTAAGGACTTCTTCCAGGAAAACAGTACCTTAGCAAATATATATGGATATCTGATTGTAGAAGAAATTAACCAAGATCAATTCTACTCTGCAACACAACACTAACAATTCATTTAAGAGAGCTTTGATGTACCATATTGAATGGTGTCTCAGTTTAAAAATGACCCTGTATGTCTGTTTCATCGCTGCCAGTAAGATCAGGAAGACAAGTGAAGCTACACGCACCGCTTCAACTGGAGAAAAAACATTACCTGACACTTAACCTTTAAGCCAAGACGAAGATTGCTTAGCAACGTTTTTACGAAGCGTCTCTGTGTGGGGCACACAATGTCAGTGGTAGAGCTGCACTATACCAATAAGAAAGCTTAGATTTCTGCATGAGGTTGTCGCCCCATGTCAAAGCACAGGGTTGCTGTCCTTCCTGACAGAAAGAAAGGTTAACACTTTGTGTCCTAGGAAATTGTACTTACCTTGATAATAGAGAAGCCTTTCATTGTATAATTTTACGGACTCAGGTGGAGGACGGAGGGCAGGCATTTAAAAATAATTTCGGAGGGGTGAGAGCTTCCTTCATCTTGGGTGGGAGAGAGGGGAGATGATAGCTTGTCTCCTTGCAGGCAGAAGCTGTTACGTCTGTATTTTATGCACAGAATTTACATTTGGGAGCCCAGAACAGATTTCTGGACTGCCTAAATCTAGTGTGCTGGGGTGCAATTTGCCCCCCGGCACAAAAGTACAAATTACTCTGGATGCGCAGTGTTTCAAGCTGGAACATTGCACACCAAGACTACCACCACCATGACCACACCAAAAAGCAGAAGTGGTCCTGGTGGTTGGACTAACCCTTTGAGTGAAAAACACATATTTTCCATTAATTATTTCACTAAACTTTGTGTTTAAAATGAAATTAAGGAAAATTAATATATATAAAGACTCGTGAGTTTCTAACTTTCTAGTTTTAAAGATAATATATTTAGAATTATAAAATGTCATGGCAATAGCTAAAGCTTTCCAACACCAATGTACGTGATTGTTAATAATCTCTTGAATGAACATGTTACATATAATTTATGTATTTTGATCTCAATTTTTATTCTTTTGATCCATAAAACCCTCCACTTACCGTTTCAAAGAATAGGACTGCACCATACATTTTATTTAAACCATGGTAAAGTGTGCAAAATGAGACACTGATTTAAAAGCCATATCATGCCATTGAAGATAAACTAATCTGATGAAAAAGGAAAATGATGATACTTTCCCTTTAAATAAAAATCCTTGATGGCATTTATTTTGTTCCCCAGAAATGCAGCTTCCTACATATTCAACATGACCAATCTCATTTTAAGAAATGGAACTCTTTCTATCTTGCAATGTATAGTAATGTAATGGAGTCCAGCATTGTAACAACTATAAGTGGGATGATTATTCCCTTTAAAAGTTTTATTGATCTGCAATCCTTTCATTCTACCTATGACTCCATTTGTTCTCTGCTTTATGCACCGTCCACATTCCCAGCTGCAGAGCTGACAATACAGCGATCATACTAAGACGATCATACACTTATTGAGTCTGTACCTTCAAAGATAAATCCAGTTTATTAAATAAAATATATATGATATTTACATGGAAATACTGGCACTGTCCGTTCTACAACAGTTTTAGATAATACAATTCATCTATACACTAGTTTGCAAAATAGGTAGAAAATAGCTAGAAATTGTACAGATAGAATTGTATTCAGTTTGGTTGTTTCAAAGGTAACTCCAGGATTCAGTTAATCTTTTTGTCAATGCCTTATGGAAATTACATTGGTGTAGTTCCCCTCATCACAATCACCATAAAAGTGTGCAATAAAAATAGCAAAAAAACAAAGACAACTAATTTTTTCTTCTATGCTGTTGCTCACTCAGTTGCAAATAATAAAAAGGAAAAAAAAAAGTTGTCCAATTGAAGGACAGTCAGAGCTCTCCCATGTAAATATATGGTAGCGTGCGTGGGATGATCATGTGGTACTCATGAGTCACCTGTAATATCATACCGATAAGCACACGATGCTTGTTAAATGGTATCTGCTTGCACTAGATTTCAATGAAAGAAAGAGTTATGTTCAGTAGTGCAGAAAGCACTGGCACCGATATCAATGCAAGCACTACCGGCTCTATCGCCCATGGTAGACCTAAGGGCTTACACTAGATCTGTAGTGCAGTTCAATCTACCTTTTGCAATCGCCATGCCCCTAGTAGCAGACAGGCAGCTATTAGGGGCTCCCAACACAAAAAGATTCAGTTACTGTTGTTTTTTTTTTTTTGTTTTTTTTTTATCAATTCTGCCATGATTTTACACAAGAATGTTCTGTTGTGAGCCTTTATGCCAGTATGAGTTTAACCTGGCAATCATGAGATGCCAACATTCCTTAAAGGACAACTTCCATCACCTGAAGCCTCTCAGAATGAAGTTGTGAAAGTTGGGGAATTAAATACCAACTGCAGCTAAAATATCAGTCGTTGAGTCTGATCAAGCTATGACAGCCTGATAAAGGGAAGATTCCAGTGGGTGTCTACAGCGAGTCACAGGATGTCAACATCATCACTGTTAAATATCCTTGAGGTTTAGCTTATTGTGAATTTGGAAGCTGGAAATCGTTTTTAATTATAAGTAAAACAATGGACGTCCATGGTTTCCTCCCCGTGAAGTCATAATCATTGTTTAGTTAGCCTTTCCTACACAGCTGCCTTTATTTATGTAACTGTAAATGAGACAACATGGTTTTAGCAAGCAGAAGAGTTTAAATAAAGCACTGTAATAAAACAAAAAATGATCTACCTGCATGTTGCGTCATTGTGTCCTACCTGTGTTCCACACATGGTAGTATCTCTGCTTTGTATAGACACAGAGCAGGAGTGTAATGTATGTCACAGAAGATCACTACAAGTTTTCAGTTCTGGACAAAAGCATTAATCGTATTTTTTCCCACATTTTGAAACCCTCCATAACCAGACGATTCCAAAACTGGTCCTTTAATCTTCATTGCAAATGCAGCAATTATCAGTCAGAAGCTACTAGGCAGAGAATTCTGAGAAATACAATACTGGACACCCCTGCTCTTTAACTTGTAATAACAGTACATATGTATTCTTAGGATAATCACAGTTCTTCACTAAAGACTTACAGTAGGGGTTGGGAACCTTCGGCCCTCCAGATGTTCTGGACTACATCTCCCATAATGCTCTTACAGCCATAATGCTGGCAAAGCATCAAGGGAGATGTAGTCTAAAACATCTGTAGGGCCAAAGGTTCCCCACCTCTGCCAGGAGAGAAATCAAAGTAATGAGCAGTGCAAAAGGTTCCACAGCAATAACAATAATCAAATCAACATGTGATGTGCATATTGGTGGAACCCAAAGCTTAACACCTTTCATCCCAACTGTCCCCAATTCTGGCAATCTGTCGCACCAAATTCCAGATTTTCTTTCTGCTGCTCTGCTTCTGGGGAAAGCCTGTATACATGTCTGTATAATGCTTAGTGTGAGTGTGCACTAATAAATGCACTCACAGCTGCATATACTAGAGGACTCTCTATCCAGGTGGAATCAAGCCTAAACCAGCCTGAAAACAGACAGGGTTATTCACAAACATAACAAATGCTAGGAATTCAAAGTGAACCAGAACAGCCGAATCAGAAAGCTTGCCCAAGTCAATCCTGTTCTTCAATTTGAATATTTTGGCCTTATATTTTCTAATTCACTTTGACCTTTTGGAAATTCTCCCTTTACTGAATATCCTTGATTATTTTCCAAATCAGTTTTCCTAGTCTTTGCTTTATGTTCAAGGTCCTTTATGGTGGTGTTGGCTAAGATATGACATTGAGCGTTTGCCGGTTATTTTAACGCTGAGGAATGCAAACGGCTACTCTTTGGGGGACTTGGGGGATGCAATATTATATATAGCAATCTTTCTTTTGTATTAGGACATCCAGTCATATGCAGTATTAGACTGCCTGCACGATAGGGCATGCAGCAACAGCACTAAGGGAATAGGGGAGACAGATTGAGTTGTGCCTTGGAGCCAGCTCAGCATCAGATCTACACCCTTTCAGTGCTGGTTGTAGCAGTAGTACTAAATACTGACAGGAGACAGAACGAGATACTCTCTTTAAACAGCAGTATTAGTGCAAGCCCTTTTGATACTGGATGCCTTTGAAACAGCTACTCTCCCTAGCTAGTTAGACAGCTATTTTTATAAGCGTTAGGCTGCCTTGAAGCAGCAGTGTGTGAGGAATCTACTTTTGAATTAACTACAACTTATCTAGGTGGTTTATGTGACTAAATGGCCTGTATATCTGGGGAATAGTGGAGTGGTTGGCAAGCATCAGCCTGTGTATGGGATTTTATGCCTAACCAGTTACTAACTTACTTCTAGATACGCCTGGCTGTACCATCCCCTTACCCTTAAACCTAGACCTATGCACTATATACCACTTTTTGCTGTCCTGAGACACTCCCTCTCACCACTGTGTTAATCCAGTGTAAAGCCATCTATCCACTACTATATGTATCTCCCGTCTATTGTATACTATTACAAGGAGAACTTTGGATATTAGATGGTATTCACTGACCTAGCCTGTGTGGTTGTGTATATGAATATATACATAGGTGCTGCTATTACGGTCTTCAGTGACCAAACAGTTCCCTATGTACTATTTTTGATCGGAACAAACAATAGTATTTATACATAATTCACCTCAGCCTAACGGTGCAATCCTACCTCTCCTAGCCGAAATACCTATTAAGTCTTACAGACTGTGGATATTTAGCTCTAGAGGAATGTAGTGTATGTGACATCTGATTTAAATTTATATCGTACTATATATTGTACCTTATACTCTAATTATAATCCAGATATCACTGCCATTCCCAATATCTGTGGACAATATCCATTTTGCATTTACTCAGCTTTTAAATTCACTTGTATTTTCACGAGTGTATCACTATCACTTCACTGTGTGTTTTTTGTGTGTTATCCGTAAGCGGTCAAATAAAGGTTATACCGTACATTTATTAATTTTTTATAGAGATATCTTTTAGTGAAACAGGGGTCCATTTTTTCCAACTATAATGGAACACCCAATTTCACTTTAGTCTTTTTTCGCTTAAGATATGACATTATATATCACAGCATGCTCAAAGCTAAGATTGCCAAACAAAAAGCACTGCAAGTGAAGTAAGCAGGAAGGGGCTCCGTGAATGCTTTTCTTTATTTGTGGTGTGAATGGCAGAGAGGCTGAATGTGTATGAGTGTGTTCGCACTGAGTGTGCTACAGCACGGCTGAGTTAATGTCTATTTCTGAGAGAATACATAAAATCTAAGATCTGTCATAATATATTTAATAGCACCTGATTATGTCTATGAATGAATTCTCCATCCATCTATATTTTTTATTAAAATGTATTTAAGGGACACTATAGTCACCAGAACAACTACAGCTTTTTGAATTTGTTCTGGTGAGTAGAATCATTCCCTTCAGGCTCTTTGCCATAAACACTGACTTTACAGAGAAAATGCAGTGTTTACATTAGGGATAGACCAATTATCGGTTTTACCGATATAATCGGCCGATATTCTGTATTTTCGGCAATATCGGTATCGGTCAATATAGATACCCCCAATATGGGGGGGGGGCAGCAAGCGTTTACTCACCTCCCAGCAGCTCCTCCAGCTCCCCAGTGTAAATCTTGCGAGACCCGCGGCTGAGATACTTACACTGGGGAGCTGGAGGAGCTGCTGGGAGGTGAGTAACCGCTTGCAGCCCGCCCCCCCCACAGCTCAGCCAATGCCACTGGACCACCAGGGACTGCTATATCCCCCCTCCCTGGCCAGATAACAAGCAGGGAGGGGGGACAACAAAAAATAATAATAATAATAATTAAATATAAAAATAAATTAATAATAAATGCCCCCTAACACACACACTCCATTATATACACACACTACACAAACACACTGCATTATATACACACACTATACAAACACACTGCATTATATACACACACTACACAAACACACTGCATTATATACACACACTACACAAACACACTGCATTATATACACACACTACACAAACACACTGCATTATATACACACACTACACAAACACACTGCATTATATACACACACACTACACAAACACACTGCATTATATACACACACTCCATTATATACACATACACTACACAAACACACTGTGTATATAATGCAGTGTGTTTGTGTAGTGTGTTTATATAATGCAGTGTGTGTTTGTGTAGTGTGTTTATATAATGCAGTGTGTTTGCATAGTGTGTGTTTATATAATGCAGTGTGTTTGTGTAGTGTGTTTATATAATGCAGTGTGTGTTTGTGTAGTGTGTTTATATAATGCAGTGTGTGTATATAATGCAGTGTGTTTGCATAGTGTGTATTTATATAATGCAGTGTGTGTTTGTGTAGTGTGTTTATATAATGCAGTGTGTGTATATAATGCAGTGTGTTTGCATAGTGTGTATTTATATAATGCAGTGTGTTTGCATAGTGTGTATTTATATAATGCAGTGTGTGTTTGTGTAGTGTGTTTATATAATGCAGTGTGTGTTTGTGTAGTGTGTTTATATAATGCAGTGTGTGTTTGTGTAGTGTGTTTATATAATGCAGTGTTTAGTGTGTGTGTATATAATGCAGTGTGTTTGTGTAGTGTGTATATAATGCAGTGTGTTTGCATAGTGTGTGTGTATAAAATGCAGTGTGTGTGTAGTGTGTTTATATAATGCACACTACACAAACATGCTGCATTATATACACACACTACACAAACACACACTATGCACTCATTATATACACACACTTTGCATTTAGTATATACAGCATTTACTTCACGCACACTACCCACCCACTCTGCTTTCACTATATACATACACTAGACAAATACACACTGCATCCACTACACACACTAGACAAATACACACTGCATCCACTACACAAACACACATTGCATCCACAACACACACACTGCATCCACAACACACACACTGCATCCACACTACACACACACACACAGCCCCCTGTCTAAACACACTGCATCCACTACACGTGGCATGTATATTTTGTGCATTTACCTTTAGAAATAGTTTTTATTTTCCAAAATGGTAAATGTACAGAATATCGGCAAATTAAATCGGCTATCGGCCTGAAAATTCACAGAATATCGATATCGGTATCGGCTCTAAAAAATCAATATCGGTCAATCCCTAGTTTACATTATAGCCTAGTGATTAATTCATCTCTATGAGGAGATGCTGATTGGGGGGACTGTGTTTGACTTGTGCTGGCTCTGCCCCTGATCTGCCTCCTTGACAGTCTCCGCTAATCCTATGGGAAAGCATTGTGATTGGCTCAGACCACCACTTCTGATGTCAGCAGACAGTGGGCAGGTCAGAGGCAGACAGGGGTAGAGCCAGTAGCTGCAGACTTGAATACAAGTAAGATTGTACTATATTTAGGGAGGCAAGGGGGAGCCAGGGGGGCTAGATGGTGGTTTTAATACAATAGGGGCAGGAAGACGTTTGTGTTCCTGACACTATAGTGTTCCTTTAATGTACAATTATTTTTAATAATAGTCACACTCACAAAGATAAAACACTTGTGTCTGGGAAAAGGAGAAGGTTTGCCATACGCTACTATTTTAATACATAGTAATATTTCTATATTTCAATGTAATAGTAAACTGCAAGGGGACATCAAGTTCAAGTGTTTCACACACCCTAGGCACTCCAGGCTACTTGGAGCAATTTTGTGAATTCGTGATTCATATCTAATGGGAACAGATTACACATATTAGTTTTGTGAATGTACCATTAACCTATACCAGATAATCACCCCTGCCCATCTTTTGGAACAAAGGTGGGCAAGCAAGACACAGGCTTGACAGAGGGGCAGACCTGTCCATGAAAGGTATGCCAAAAAAGTCAGCAGGACCACCCTAAAGAGGGTGGCCATGCTGACAGACAGCCTGCCCTCTTAAGGCAAAAAATGCGCGGAGTGTAAGTGAAGCACTCTATGCATATTTCCAGTCGCCAGTTCCCAGCAGATTTGTACTGCTGAGCAGATTTCAAAATGTGGGATAGGCACATATTTTTGCGGAGACAGTACTTTAAAATACAGGATCGTTGGTACCTATGTTAACCATCATGAAGAAAATGCAAGAAAGTGTGCTGCCAACAGATGTAATTTATGCACAGAATTGATATTAGGCAGCTCAAAACAGAGTTCTGGGCTTCCAATGTCACGTGTGCTGTGGGTGCAACTTGCCCCTGGCACGTAATTGCTAATAACTCAGTGTGCAGTGTTTCAAGCTGAAATACTGCACATACTGACTCCTACCACCATGACCACTTCAAATTTCCGAAGTGGTCATGGTGGTTGGAGTGAACCTATAAAAGAAACGTGCCAGAGGGAGAAAGAGAAAATTACATGTACCGTATGTTTCCTTCTTAAACCAATCCCTTTTTCAAATTACATTTATTTCTGCACCTAATTAAAACTACCTACACCATTTTGTGTCCTACCCATACTCCAAAGGAGGACTCTAGAGCTCCTCCTATATGACAATATTTCCTGGTATTTGTATACCAATACAGGAATTAGCTGTGACTGATTAAAGAGCCATCAGTATTGTTTTTTTTGGACAAACATCTACCTAAACAATTATATATATAGATTTTTTTTTTTTATATAAGCAACTATTTTATTTTACACTTAAAAAATTCACTACGGCAGGTGGACCCGCTACCTTTTGCACACAACAGAGTCTGTTATTTTAGACTACAGCATTGTGAAAGCCCCATAAGATATGAAAAATATAAAATAAATAATGTGAATGTGTTATACATTAAATTTCTGTCTACTGACGAAAAGGGTTTTTTGAATTAGGCAGATCCATATTCTGGAGGACATCCCCCTTTATAACTGGCACCTTTTTGCATCTAATAAGAGCCATTAAGCAATGCCTTTCCCATGTAAGTTTTATTTGACGATCACACCCATTTATAACCGTTATCGGTCTAATAACCTGTTACAAAGTCACTGATATGTAATACAACACTACAGCATTCACTTACCAGCAGGTATTATTACGAGATCATTCAGGCTGTTAATAACACAGCTCCTGACCTGTGCATTAACACTTCAGGGCCCAGAGAGCAGAGTACAATACTGCTTTGTGACACACCGCACACAATTCTGGCCTATGAAGGGGTAAAACATAAAAACAGACAAATAACAAGCCAACAATGGCGAAGCTCTGTTATAAACCACAATGGCTGGCCCCAAAGTGCTAGGCACAAGCCGCAGTTGGCCTTTACAATGTTAAAACAGGGCATAGAGAAGAAACCTTATATAAGAAGCGAGTGGATAAATTCTTAAACTCCTCAAACAATGTAAAATAATTTATATGATACACGCTTCCTTAAGTAATGGAAGCACTAAAAATAAATGACTTAATGACATAATAAATGGATTTAAAAAATTAGATAAAATAGAACATTGAATTAGGACTCAGTGTATTGCTTGCCCTCACCCCGATCTCATGGGTAACCCTTAAATTGTCCAGGGACCCTACATTTCTGAGAACGAGATTTCCCATTATGCTCTGGGCTGGCTAAGAATCATAGAAAATAACGTTTAGAAACACAAGTGGTGCCAAGATGAATTAACTTTCTATTGACCACAAAAAGCCATGCCAAGGACCAAATTAAACAAAGTGTTCTTAGCATTCTGGTTACTGCCACCAGCTGATAACTGGAAAGATATAACATTATTTCACACAATTACTACTAGTGGTGTTCACAAGCCAAAAGTCCAACTAGTTTGAATGTCTGGGCCATTACATATATGCCAGCAATTACTAATTAATGCTGTGCTGGCGTATACATTGACAGAGATATGCTGTGACCTCTAAAATGCAGGTTCGAGTTCAAGGTCACTGACCGTATAGAACGTGTATTTCTAATGTATACTATATAACATGTATATTATATCCATGAGTATAACATACCAGACCACATGCTGTACGTGAACTGCAACTCCCATAAACCTTTGCCAGACACGGCGTTATTTTGTTGAATTCTCCCTGTGTGGTTTGCATATTACAGTTTAGGAAGGCAACATTCCACACTGCTTACTAACCCATTCACTGCCAAACTGTATATTCACAGCACCGAAAGTCTTGGTACGGAAAGAGGTGCTTTTATTTCACCTGCCATTATTCAGTGGCAACTGTGTGACAATCTGTCCACTAGGATAACAACTCCATAAATTTGCTTAAAGTTACTCCAACCACCATGACCACTTATGTTTTTAGAAGTGGTCATGGTGGTTGGAGTCCGGTTGAGCAGTATTTCTGCTTGAAACACTGCACATAATGAGATATTGGCAATTGTGTGCAGGGGGCTTGTTGCAGCCCACACATGTGACATTGGCAGCACAGAACTCTGCTCAAGGCTCCTCATGTCAATTCAGTGCATAAAATACATCTGTCAGCATGAAAATACATCCATCAGCATGTCAACAGACGTATTTTCTGCAAGGAGAAAAGGCCTAGCTGTAACCTCTCTCCCTTTTTCGGAGTCGTCTAAATGGTCCAATCAGACGCTTCTCTTGGACCTTGCACGGTGCGTAGAAAGCCGACAATGGGTCGGTCGCTTGATTTCAGGTAAGAAAGAACCCCACTTTAAAAAAAAAAAAAAAATTTGTTATAAGTGGGGACCTAAAGAATGATTCTCAGAGAAATGGGCCAATAAAATACTAACGTATATGTTTGCCAATTCTATATAAATATATACGTATATTTTTAAACTCTAAGACTCAACTGTCCAAAACACGGTTTGGAAAATTTTAATATTTTTTTATTTTAAATATCACAACAAATAAATTAAAATGCACCTTGTGCATATAACATGATTGCCATAATGCTATGGGCAGAGATACAAAACGTACATGTCTAGGGCTTCTATTGGGTGCTTACTCATCCAAACGCTCCCACAATGACAAAAGCAGCAACACATGATGTCTAGCACGTGAAGAAGTGATAGTAATATTTTAGGGTGCTACTCTTAGCATGGCAGGAGCACATGGGTGTATACACAACATACAGCGCTGAATACGCACAAAGGAAGATTCATCTCTAGATATGCTGTAAATTTGGTTAGGGCAATGTGTAGGCTACATTTTAATACATTCTTGAAACTGATCTATCCATCCACACAAATTGTGGGGAGCAATTCCATGCTTAACTCTATTTCTGTATGTCCCATGTTGTTCCAGCATCCAGAGTGTAATTACAGAATTCTGCTGAATTTGTGCAAATAAAAATAAAAAAAATAAACATACAGGGAAAAATGAAATTGCTTTTTTAGCAGACTACAGCTGAGGTAGGTCTAGTGTTACCAACAGAAACCACCACCACAGCTTTTCACTTACTGGCATCGAGATGTAATCTAACATTTCCCAGAATGCACAAATGTACTAAAACTAGCTACATTTGACGAGGCTTGCGAAAAGGCAACCTTGATGAAACTATCCTATGATGCACAGGTTACATATAATTATCGCAGGAAATAAGAAAATATTTCAGGAGTCTCTCTATTACTAAGGCATAAACTAAAAACCTCTAATCTGCAATAGATTTTGTAGCCCACATTTCAGAGGTTCCACAATGAAACGTCTGACAAAACGTTCTTGGAAGCATTTACAGCATAATCTATACTAGTAGACATAAATGCATTTCCTTTTCTAATAAAGGAAGGAATAAATTGCCACAAATCTGACATTTTCCCACAAAATATTCCTACCAGGTAAAGCAAACAGCTAGTTCTGTTTTGAGGGGCACGTTCAATGTGCCCGGGGGAATAAAGGCAGGGTTTATTTGCTACAAAGTGTGTTGTGAGGAGAAAAATGAGTAAGCCAAAATAGAATAGACTGACAGAACACCAAGTCACAGAGTTAGGAGCCCTGTTCACCAAACTGCCACACAAATTCCTATTAGGGACATTAGAAGGATGATTAGCATTGAAAGAGCTTCTGGAAGTGATTATGCTGCAAGAAGTCTTAAGGCGTTATCCTCACATTCACGTTATCCTGGTTTGTCAATCCATTTCTGAAGCCCAATCCCAGCTGCTATCAAGATAACGTAAAAGTTTCATCTCAACATTATACATCAAATCCATAAACATTTGTAGGACAAGGAAAGTCTGTGTGCACTAAATGTAGCTCACCTAGATCTCACAGCTTATCACTGGCATCAAAATATGGATGGGATTGGATGCAGCAGTAGGGAGGACCTTTTTAAAAACAACTCAAAAATGGCTTTATGAAAACCAGAGAGACATCACACAAAGACTCCTTGCACCATGACTATTACAATAAGCTATAGTACTTATGGTGCTTAAGACTGTCCCTTTAAAAGCCATACAGAAATTAGGGTGGTTCTCGACTTTTAACCCTGTACTAAAACATAATAAAAAATAAAAATAAAAAAAAATTACTGAATTTCAAGTTGCAGTCTACTCAAGTATGAGAAACACAATCCATAGTTGCTCATTTAAACTATACAAGTATGGGTCTACAAAAAGAAATTAATGGAACATATTTATATAGGAAGAAGGAAGTGTATTTATAGTGCAATCTAAGACAGACTAAGTGGCTGCAGGATTTAGACTCAAACAGCTCATCATTCATTGTAATTCCCACTGCTGCAAACCATTTATACAAAGATGTCTGTAGAATCGGCATAGCCTGCTCCAAGACACACAGGCAGGTTTACTTGATACTTGTGTAATTTTCGATCCTATAATATTTCAAAGGCTTCTGTAAAAACAAAAATTGGACGCCAATGACTGAACATGACTTCACAATTCAGAAACGTTGTAGGGCAACAATACGAATGCTGTTATTAAACTATTTGAGTAATGACTCTTAAAATGAAACCAATCAATTGCCTGGCAAATAGATGTCTACCTAGAGCATTTTAATGCAGACGGGTAGTATTCTGAAAGATCTAATTAGTAAATGCCACACTACAAACAAAACGCTGGACATATAGAAGACGCTTCATTCTAAAATTTAAGCACTGCTGCCCACATTTTTTTTTTTACTATTCACAAAGATACATTATGAAACAATGACTCCAGGCTTCTCAGATTATTTGGGCTGTGTGGCTCCTAAATACACAAAATATTACCTGGCTCTGATATAAGGCATACAAACTATATGGACTGCTTTGTATATGAATAAATTAACTAGGCATGGGTTCTTTAAAAAAATAAATAAAAAAAATAATAATATTGAGATTCAATAAAAGTGGTTAACCCGGGGTATACAGACTATTACAATCCCTATCATCCGTAACAAGGACAAGTATAATAACAGATGTTTGACAAGCTCCGATCTACATTCTCTAATAGTAACAGTGTGACCACACATGCTGTACATAAATATATTGATCTCAAGATATTAAGATCTGCTTTAGAAGATCTATATATATGAAAGAGACAGAGAGGAGAAAGAGACACAGAGAGAGCGAGAGAGAGGCAAAGAGTGAAAGAGAAGATCAATTATAAAACCCTTTTTTTTTAATTTATTTACACAAATGGAGTGATCACCAATAGTTCTAGAGAATAAATGGACATTGTTACTAATTCTGGAAGAAGCATTTCATTGCTTGTGCACACAAAAGACAGAGAAGCTGCCCTCCTTGACAGAGATTTCCTTGACAGAGATTTTATAACTTTTCTACGGGACAGGAACTGAGAAGTGTTTATGACTTTAATGTATATGAAAAAAGCTAACTTTAAAAAACACATGTTAAATCTTAATTGCTCTGTATCTGTGTGTATGTGTCAGTGTTTTACACATGCTTACTAACAAAGACTGTTTTTTTTTTTATAATTTAATCTCTGCCATCTCCACAGGTCTAGAGAGAGACAATGAATCATACATAGCTAAAACTTACCGGAATTATTCACTAAAGTGTGAATAGTCAGGAAATTTAAAGTAAATGCCAAACCGTAGGATAAAATACCCAAACTGGAATACAGGTATTTCACTTTGAATTCTTTACATGTCACACTTTATTGAATAACTTAGAGAGTGTCAAAGTTATTATGAACATATATTGGAGTTTATTAACTAAACACTGTGCTGTAGTTAAATGAAAACAGATGTGTTAAATTTAGTCTGAATTTGAAAAGGTTTTAAATCAGGTTGTCTGGGTTTTTTTTTTTTTTTTTGGGCCTTCGTTTTGCAATGTGATTTCCCCTTTAATTTGGTGTTTAAGGAACACAGCTTTGAAACTGCAATCTTCTTTGTGGGGAAAAAGTGTCATTCTTTCTAGAAAGACTGCCAATATGTCTCGAACAATAAATACAAATTAAAAGATGCAAGTATTTAATGGGGGGGGGGCAAACAAAAACTGCTTAACAGATCTTATTTTTTTAACAACCAGAAACCCTACAGGCTTCTAGAAACTCCTTAAACACTCACAGCTTTTGATGCAGGTGGATAATTTATTTTTTTTGCCTCCCTGTACACTGGTATCTAATTATACACATCTATATAAAATTACACTTTTCAAGAGACTGATACAGCATTTCCTATAAACAGGAATTTTGGTCACCTGCACATTATATCACGTGTTTGTTTTTCCCCCAAGGTTGTTAGTACATAACAGTATCCTATTTCATAACACAAGCTTTGCAAAGGACAACACTTTATATTCTTTGTCATTGAAGGAGGGAATGATTGGTTGTGGGGGATGGGGAGAAGAAAAGTGACCTTTTGTGTGATACATGATATTTCAATAGAAAATCCACAATAATTGGATATTGTTAAGCTAACACCTTTCTGTAATATTTTGCCCCATGCAATAGCAGGAGTCATTTGCAACAGGGAAAGACATTTGAATTTGCCCATAGCTTGTTCTTTTTGATCAAAGTTTATAGATTTCCAATTCATTACAAATCTAAATCCCATCACTATAGTCAAAATGAGGTGCAATAATAATTAGTCTTTTTTTTGTAGAGGTTTCAAAGATAGCAGCATCCTGGGGCCTGTATGGTACAATCTTAACTTGTTACTCATATCTTCATTTAAATAGAGCATGAGTTTGCTCGTTTTCTGGGTTTGGGGTCACGCTCGTTCTTATCTTTAGAACACATACATGGTGAACATATAGTTTCTGACAGCCTCCTGAGACCTAGACGAAAAACACTGTTGGATAAGCTGTAGATGACACAGTTACAGAAACTATTGCTTATGGCCAACCAGGTGGTAAGGAAGGACAGTGCTGGGTTCTCCAGGGCTCTCCAGCTTTCAAGCAAAAAGTAGATGATGTATGGGAGCCACAGCATGTAGAAAACGCTGGTTATCCGGAATAGAACCATGGCATACCGCTTGTCAGGGCTGTGGCCTGGTCCTGCCTCGCCAGTTGATTCCGTTTCATGGCTGGGGAAGCGTGCTCGGCGATCACTAATTTCTTTGGTGTGCTGCCGACAAATGCGGAATATGTGAAAGTACGTGAAACAAATGATCAGTGCCGCTGGAGCATAGAGCAGGCACACGATGAAGCCAGTAAAGTAGGCACTAGTATGCCAGGCAATGGCACACCACTGGAAAATATCACCATGATAGCCAGGCTTACCCCAGCCGAAGAAAGAGGGCAGGAAAACCAAACCTGAATAGATCCAAATAAGAATAATGCAGAGCCGTAATCTGCATGGAGTCACCAGCTGGTTGTACGATAGAGGTTTGGTGATTGCCAAATATCGATCCACACTGATAAAAGCCAAGCAAGCCATGGAAACACTCTTTAGCACAGAAATAATGTAGCCAAAAACTTGACAAGTTAGGGATTCATGGATGCCTGTTGAGTAATGGAGAAGGGACAGGGTGGGCACTAGGCAACTCACTCCCACCAACAAGTCTGCATACGCCATGGTCTGAATGAAGTAACTGGTAGTGTAATGGTGCAAGAGAGGAGCACAGTGAAAAACAAAGATGACCGTCAGGTTACCTGTTATTATCAAGAAGGTTAGCAGCACAATAATAGTGGTTTCCAGTATGCATATGTCCACCGAATTGTAGTGTCCAACGCCCAACGGGCACGGATGATGCTCAGATATATTCCATAACAATCCACTGGTATTCAAGACCCTCCAGTCAATCGCCTGTGACTGGTTCATGGTTTGAACTGCTGGTAAACTGACAGATAATTACAAAATACTGCAGAAAAGAATCAACTGGGAATATTGATCTTAAAACTGGGTGGGCTGCCCTCCACTTCAGAGCCTCATGACTTCGTTTACCAATCTGTTCCATCAGTGAGACTGAATCTTGCTGTCCCTCCTGCCCGTTTCAAAAATCCAGAAGGGTCTCTTCCTGATATTCATTCACCTCTGCTTCTCAAAAAAAGGGAGCAAAGAAGAAAATAACCCAGTATGTGTGGCACAAAACAAAAAAAGGCTGGCACTTGTGTCTCTCGGGCTCTCTGTATCCATTCTTAGCAAGCACAAAGCAAGGCTGCTAAAGAGGACAGGTTCCGTATCCTGCACCATGGATGGAAGAAACTGAAATAAAACAAAATAAGAATAAAACAAAAAATGGTAGAGAAAGAAAATCCTGATGAAAACATTTTCTGTGGATTACTGTTATTTTTATGCTCATGCAGAAGGCGAGCCGTTTGATTTCACTGAGATGGTTTATCTTTAGGCTCAAAAATTTGAATAAGAGGGAGGGGACGTCAAGAGGCATCTTAAAATATCTCAGCATCTCAGGCCTGAGAAGGAGAAAACATTGACTATTTTGTAGATACTTCTATGCCCCCAGCTGTTTTTGTATAGAAAAGTACAGAAGTAGAACTATGGGAAATCAAAGATGAGCGAGCTATCCTTATTTTTAGTTGTGAATAAAAATGTTTTGAGAAAAGTCAATATCAGTCTAAATTCTCTATATTAAATGTATCCATTAATTTACAGCAGTTAAAAGATCTAAGCTCTTTAAGGTTACATAGCCGGCAAGTCATTTCAAAACACTGCATTTAATCCACATCCTCATTTCTAACAAAGGAAAGAAAATCCTTTTAGTGTTTCTAAAACAATGGGGGTCTAAATAAGCTTTATTTATCTCTGTGAGTGCATGTGTGCAAAGCATTTCTTTGCAATTCATCTCTTTTTCCTTTATAAACAACCCCCACCAGCACTGAAAAGGTTAGCAAAATATGATAATTTACACTTTGTTTTCTAAAATAAAGTCCTACCCCGATCTTTGTTCTCTAAAATCTTACAATTAAACTCCCTTGTGCACAAGCCTTTCTGTAGTAAGCTAAAATCTACATCAAAATATTAAAGCCGATATTTGCGTTACAAATATGATCTCAGCTTGACCTTAACCATGAAATCGCCCTGCGTCAGTACATGCATTAACGGTATATTCAAAATCATCAACAATCAAGAACAGACAAACCTAGTAATCATAATCCTTACCACAAAAAAAAAAAAAAAAAAGACTTGCTAACGAGCAATAATTTTGGGCTTAGGGACCTCTGGTAGATCTCTGGTTAATCTTTCTTTTCATTTCTATAATGCCTCTATTTTTAGTTCTTTACAAAGGATGTCTCCAGCCCTTCCTTGCATTTTCGGGTGAATGCATTCAATTGAGACATATATTAAAAAATAATCAATGCCGGTTTGATTTCACTTAAAGAAAAAAACATAAAATCACAACAATGATTTTTCCTAAAAAGGCGGAATGAGTTGAAAATCAATACACTCTGCTTCACACAGGCAGAGATCCTAAATCCAAATAAAAGGATGCCCAAGGTCATCTTGACTGCTTTCCGAATGTAAGTTGAAGTTACTCATTGAACCCACCCTCTGTGTTGTTGGAGCCTATATTTCCAGCTTTCTAAATAAATGCCAACTGTCAGATCTGTTTAAAGAGGTGGGTGGGTGGCAGGAGTTGAGATAATGTCTAAAGGAATGTTTGCTACGGCTAAAGAGTAGAAGCTACTTCACAAGAAAAAAAAAGAAATGCAATATTTAGCTCAAGTTCCAATTGTTAGGCAGTATACAATGCAGGAGTTTCGTCTCTATCCCTATGTGGTTTCAGATTAGAACGACCCCACACCAAAAAAAAAAAAAAAACACAACCTCGCCCACCCACCCATTTACCCACCAACCTTAAATACTGCAAACTAAGAAGCTTTTAGAACTGCCAGCACCTACACAGTCCTGCCCCTTGCTCTTCTATTGCAGTTATTAAAATACACTGCTTTCTCACCTAGGCTGCCTGTGGCCAGCTGATCTGTCAGATTGTTACTGAAGTCCTGTTACAGAGATGCTGTTTGCGCGGAGGCTGTCGCTATTTTTCACATTCTCGTTGTCCCTTTTCCTTGTCATTCTTGGTATTATTACTGCTTGCACCTGAGCCCACTGCTCCTCCTCCTCCTTCCCTGAATCCTCCTCCATCCCCTCCCATTATCCCTCCACCTCCCCCCCCCCCCCCCCTCTCCCCTGCATAGGCTGATGCAGGAGAACTCAACATCGGAAAGGTGACTGACTGGTCTTTCTGTCCCAATCAACAGCACAGCCAATGGCCATTGCCAGCTAGATTTGTCACTAGGTAACAGTTGCCAAGACACATACAATTATTGTGTGTAATAAATGTACGTATAGATATATTTATAAACACACTAGCATAAAGTCTCATTGGCACACAATTAAAAAATATTTTAACATTTAATTAGAAGGTTTTAATTTGACATTAAAACTCTATCAGACAGGATTCCATTGGAACGTTTTATTGCTATAAGTTTTAAGATGCAGAGATTGCTTGATAACTGGATTATAAAAATGCTTATCAGAGTTAGAAAAATCTTCCATCAAAATGTAGCCAAACATAAGACATCTAGTCCCCAGCTCACGTGTGCACCAGGGGGGGTCAAAAAGAGCAGGTTCCTGTCTGTTGTACTAAAACAACTCCCATGATGCTTGGCCAGCCAAGAATGGGGGGATCTAGCTTTTTGGAGACGCACGGTATACATTGTACAAAGAGAAGGCAACGTGCATAATGACCACATTACAAATAACACGAGCCAGAGCCAGTTGGGAGTAATATGATCCCTGCTGTCACGGAAGGATGTATTAATTATTAATTAAAATAAAATAGTGCTGCTAAACATTGCAAAGCAAAAAAAAAAGATAATTCAACTTGATGTCGTTTCTAAAAAAAGAAAGGTGATATATGGGCTGTCAGTGAGTGTAGGGGAATCTGCTACTTGCAAGCAATGAATACCAGTAATGCAGTTCTCGTTACAGAAACTATTCCATGCAAAACAAGCAGTTTCTACGGCTAAGTAAATGTATCACTCGTTCAGAGGTGCTCTAAAGAAAAGGTGTTAATTTGAACTGAAACAAGGTGGAAGGGGAAAATGAAAATGTGCTGTTTAGCCTGAGACAGTGAGGTCTCTTTAATTAACAGTGTCAATGCTTAGTGGGAGGACAATGCACTTAAAGGGTTAAATGTGTTAAGAGCAACACATATCAAAGTCAACCCGTATTGTGATTGCAATGTCACACATTGGCCAAATATGCCGCTGTTTTAGAATGACTGCAAATGCTTATTAACTACTTAATATATATATATGTACCTGCATTTTTATACAGTTCATCATTGCAAACGGTGCTTTTTTTCTTCCTAATTATGGCTGTCTGAGCCAAGTTCAGTTGCAGAAACAGAATCGGTGCATGCAAGTAAATATAGCATGGTTTACAAAGAGAAAAAGGAAAACAAATTGCAGGAAAATTTGTAAACATTATTGTGTGGTGATTATCAGTAACTAATGTAAAATCTCTCTTGTAAAACACATGAAAAATACGGTGATTCAGTATACAGTCTGGCTGCTTGAAACACAATGTATTAAACACTATATTGGATGTTTAAATTAAACAAACCACTAGGAATGCACATGGCTCTCTTAATTGCTGATAAAGGATGTTTTTTATGTTTATAAACTTATAAAAGCAAACGTTAGAGATTTTGATAGCAATCTAAAATAATAAATACTAATAAAACTAATTCACCATTGCATGCAGAGTTTAAATAAGGACATACATTTGTGTATTTTGTTATTCGAGAGGAAACAAAAGGAAGGAAAAAGGTATTATCTGGTATGCTCTTAGTGTGCTGGAAAATGACATGTCTCTTCATGAAAGACATATACGGCATTTTCGGCTCTTACTAGAACAAAGGAGCATGATTTGAAGTTAGTGGGTGGAAAGGCTGTTGGGCAACATGAGAAAACAGCTTTACAGAAAATAGTAGTAGATACCTGGAATGGAGTACCAGTGGAGGTAATTAAAATTGCCTTAGTAAAGAAGTTCAAGCATGCTTAGTTAGGATGTATGATTTAGGCTAGAATATCCGAGCAGCGAGTAGAGTGGATTTTTAGAATCTTTCCAAAATCAGCTATCTTTGTAGGATGGTTTACAATTAACTACAGTTCCGTGCTTAGTAAATAGTCTCCCACGGGTTTTAGTCAATAAACACCAGATTGCAGTGACATGCATACCAAATTGCATCATTTAGACCAAACTATCCAAAATGGAAAAACCTATACTGGGATTTAGTTTTTCTTCATTCCAGCTAGTTTTGCCTAAATATTGCAACGTGGTTTTCAATTCATTGTCATTCAGTGTTTACTGAATAAACCCCACATCTATGGCCATTTTGGAAAGGGTTCATCCGGCAGACTATTTGAAGCCACTTTGTCAATTTGCTAGAGATTAAAAAAAATTATATAAAATACAGTTTATTCTCTCGCTCTGTAATACATCTGTCAGTGTCCTTGTCCCTCTCTAAACATTACTCCTTCCTCTGCATATCTGCTTCCCCACGTCCCCTTTCTATGTATAATGCAAATTAGAGCTACAGTTTATGTTGTCGTTTGATGTTTACGGTTGGGGTTTGCTTTTTATCAGCCATTTCCAGTGCCTTTGAGATGCTGATCCATGACTGCCACATTAACATACTTTGTTGCATTTTAAATATTCGGAATTGTATGAGCTTATTCTATCTGGGGTTGTAAGGAGGAACATGACAGACATAGCAACAATATTCAACTCACAGTATCCTGTTACAATCTATAATAATCTGGGGCTGTCCTTGACCCCCATTTATTTTTTGGAGGCAAAGATGTATTCTTGTGTAATGTGCACAGCATCATGGGAAATGTAGTCCAGACATGTCTCAGCTGTCAGACGTGGCGGTCATAGCCTTAGAATGGGTTAACAGTCATGAGAAGGATTGGTGTGGATGAGATCGATTTTACCAGTCAGACAAATGTGCTAATTTGTGTGTAAAATAAGCTTAGGGGTGACATAATGTTACTTATTTTCCAGTTGCAACAAATCTTAGAATATGTGAAAGATATCTCCCTGTACGGCTTTCATTATAAAACAAGATTACAGTAATATTATTCTACAAAAGTCTTAGGGGATACGAAATCAAAGTTTCCCAATGTCCTGAAACACAACACACTGCATGATCTAATGCTCACATAACAGTCATATGGGATATCTTTCATAGGGAACATTTAAATATGCTGAGATAGCGTTATTTTTATTATTAGCGAGAGAAGAAAAACAGTAGAGCAACTAGAAAACATTCTGAGAAAACAACTGGAATATAGGTCATCAAACAAATTGTCATATAAGATAGCCATAGTGCTGAAAGACCCCAGATCCTGTAATGGTCACTGAACACTGGAAGCCCAGCCACGAGCATTTCTGTCAGCATTTCCAAGGATAAAACAGAAATCATTTCACTGTTTCAATATAGTCAGATTTTGTCCTGATCGTCCACACTTATCTCTGTCTCTGTATACGGAGGTGCCTATCACTCCAAACTGATCTACACATTTTCCCTTTTGCCCTTCCTTGTGCCTGCTTGGGACCTTTGCAGTAAACGATTTACATCTGCTGATAATTAAACTTCTGACAATGTTATTGCTTTGCTGAATGTTGTCTAAATTCTACATCCCTTACCTAATCCTGAAAGCACACCAATGTTCCAGATACCTCACAGGAACAGAAATAAGAAGTGGCTACGTTCTAGAGACTGTTGGTGTTCCTCGAGGACTGGATTGTTGGGAACCAGTTGCCTGGGCTATAGATAGGTCTATCCAGTGATGAATCAGGAACTGCACTCAATCCCATTACTCTAAGCCAGGTTGCATCTAAACCTGCTGAGCTTGATAAAGACCTTAGAGGTCGAAATGTTGCAGTGTGACATTGGGTTTGAATAATTTGCCTATTTTTTTAACCTTGGAGTGTCTAAACCTTTTTTTGTTCTCTTTATAGATGGTTCTATCGTCTGAAAGATGCATTGCTTCCATCCAAGGACCTCTAGATGTCAACTGAAAAATGTGGTAAACCGAGATTGGCAGGTGAAGAGACTGGTATTGATATTTTAGAAGTTTGGCAACAACAATGTTGTTTTTAAATCAACAGGACGATGACCCAGGAACTGACCAAGCTAAGAGGACTTGAGGTCATGAGTTCCATCAGAAAGATTTACAGTTCAGTATATTTGCTTAGTGACACTGAATGTACACTAGAACATGTTTTCTCTAAATCTACTTAAAAGGAAAGCTACGCTTTGTATTATACACTGGTATAAACACTTTGATATGTCAACACACAGCAAGCTGCAAGCATATACAAAATCCATGAGAAGTGACACTTACTTTACACTATATAAAAGATTAATCTTCATTAAGTCTGTTAATAAACCTAGTAAGGTTTTTTGAAGTAAACAATCCTGGCTAAAGAACTACAGGGTTGTTTGAGATCGGGGAGGAATTAAAAAAAAAAAAAAAAAAAAAAGTCACGATAACCCTGAATGTCAATGTCAATGTCAGCAACTAAAGTAAATGTGTTTTCTCCTGTAGAATATCTTTTTTCAATGAAACAGACTGGAAATATTATCAAAAGATAACGCATCTGCCACTAAAGAGTTAAGCTGGCCTACAGTTTTAACCATTAAAATTCCCTAAATGAATACTAACCACACTGGACTTCCTTATCATGATTAAGAAAACAATTCCCTGATCACATGTTGGGGCTGGACACCGGGGTTTAAACTCAAAGAAAGTACAGTAGAACCTCGGAACTCGAACGTAATCAGTTCCAGAAGGCTGTTTGAGAACCTATTTGTTCAAAAACTGAATGCGGATAGAATAGAGCTCTGTTCGCTTTGTCTAGTGCTAGGAGTCCGATGTGTCATACAAACGAGGTTCCAAAGAGGTACCAACGAGGTTCATGCCGTGTGATTTCGTTCTAATACCAAAATTTTGTTCGGGTATCGAGACATTTTGTTCTCAAATTTTTTGTTTGAATACCGAATTGTTCAAGTAAGGGAGCGTTCCAGTTCAGAGGTTCCACTGTACAGCATTTACGGACAGAGCTGCTAATGCAATATTTTATATGCGTTTGTTCTTTTCATTTTATTATACATATATATAGATTTTGATGTGTAGGAAGGAATACTCTTGCGGACACACATTCTATGTTTTTATCATATGATTAATAAAGTGACCGTGGGAAACTTCAGGCACCTTTACCACAACCACACACATTAACATTTTATCCAGTTGTCATTTTGGGGGGGATTTGGGGATTTTGTGTGGGCAGGGGATGCATGGTACCATACACAAATTTGTTTGTAATAAAAATTAAAAATTATAAATGAATATTAATTCACAGTAGCTCATCTCACTTGTCACTTAACAATTAACTTGACTTATAGTGGCAGTTCCTATATGTCTCACCCAAACACTATTGCAGCTTTTTTTTGGAGTTTGGAGGAGATAAGTACACATTTATGCACACAATAAGGTCACGAACGATAGACCGACAGATAGATAATGTGGAAGTGTTCTTTCGCATTAGCCTATGGTAAACAGAGGCTGAGATTGAACTCAACCTCAGCACTCTCAGCCTTTCTTTGCCCAACATACGGTAATTGGACAGGCCTATGAAGAAGTCCAGTCCACACTTGAGGTCGCGTTGTAAAATCTTACTGTAAAACGCACATTACAAGCACCATAAACACTACTGCTTATTGTAAGGTGAATGGGAACGAAAAGCTGTCCCTTCCAAGCTTATCCTGAATTTATCATTTTTGTCTCACCAATTCCCCGTTAATGTCACTGCTTCACATAAAGACGTGTGTGGATCTGACAATTTAATGAGAAAATAATTATTTCCCCGGCAATCAAATGTGTTCCTTACATAATAGGCGGAAGGGGTCATATGCCATTCTGAAGGATAAATGGAATTATGGAACACATCTATAAGCCGACTGTACGCCCAACTCATTCACAAAAAACAACTAAAATACTTCAATGATGTGCTCCATTTTATGTTAAATTTAAGATTTAGCAAATTACATCAAAAGGCAGTCAGGTCAATGCAGTGACATGGCACTTATTGCAAAGAGAAGGTAAAACAAAAACACTGTTTCATGTCACATTTTCTCTGTATGCTTTGTCCATGCTGACAGCCAGGTGCAAAGGACAGAGGTTATACCTATAACAGCCAAACTTTAAAATATAGGAGGTGTGAATTTCTACGTTTTACTTTATTATTTGTACCTCTCATATACATTTTTTTTTCTTTTTTTTTAAGAGGATACATAAACATTATGTTAAAATTCCTAGGAAGTTACTGTTCCCATTTTATTCTAAAAACAACAAGTCGTCAGCCGAATAGTAATAACTATGGGCCACTATACTACAGGGGTGTCCTCTGAATTTGCTGAAAAATATCATCAGGTTTTAGTGTTAATAATTCCAGGAAGGAGAACAAAGGGCCCAAATAGCATCCATACACCAGGGTCCAAATCATATATGCATATATGGCAGGAGAAAAGTGTATTCTATATCAGCTTTCCAAATTTAAAAAGCAAGGTCACCCTTTTAGCTATTTTTTGTCTTACTTGGAGGGTAAAATATCTGATTCTTTCAACACTGCTTTTGTGACCTTGCTAATAAAGAGCTGAAAATATCAACTCTACATTAGAAAGATCGGCAACATTACAGAAAAGCCATTGTTCAAGCAGATTTCATGCCAAAATATATTTTGACGAAAGGAACCCCTTGACTTTTCCTAATCTATTTGCTACATACAAATAATTCTACTTCCATCAACAAGGCCATAAACATGGAGATAACATTTTTTTTTTTTTTTTTTTAAACCCAACATATAGTCTTTAACATATTCAGGGAAAGAAATAAAGTTTAGTAATCAATCAGGCAGGTTCCTTCAAATTCAAATTAATAGTAATCATGTAAAAAAAAAATTTAAAATATTTTAAATATATATTTATGAATTACATTGCCCAGTGATGGTTTACACAGACGGTGAAACGGTTTGTAGAGAACAATTCACAAAATGTGCATCCAGCATATAAATATGCGCCGGGCCAGTGTTCACATGAAGGACCAAATTGAAATTGTGTAAACATCTAAAATAGCAATGTATGTTCTGTCATTACTGCTAAAATGACATTCCAAGCACTATACCCACTAAGATATATAGTGGTAGTTATGGTATCACAAAAAAACAGTAGTAGTAGTAGTAGTATACGCCAATCACCACAAAAACACATATACACTGTGTATATAACTCTATCCGGGAACCTCCATCTTGGCTCTGCAATTTGTACCAATCAGTCAGCATGGAAAAAATTGTTCTAAAAAAAATTGTATAAAAGTATCTGATTTTCTCAGATTCTAACATTCTAAAAATATTTCACAGAAAAATCCACTTCAAAAAAGGCAGCAAAATTTGTAGGGACGGAAAGATTGATAAAACAATTGAGATGTCGGAAAAAATATCATTTGGAAAAGGAACACAAGAAGCAACAAAGAGAAAAAAAACAGACAGATTTAGCAAAATGCAAAATGCATTTAGGTGGAAAAAAAAAAAGGCACAACACTGTCTGCAACACTTTGATAAATGCCCCACTTCATATCTGTTTCACCTACTCCAATGCACTGTGTGTGCCTTGTCTGTGACTGGACTGAATTGTGATTTATATTGTTAAATCTTTAATATATAGGTAAAAAAGAAAACGGAGCATGTCGCGGAAAAGAAGACACAAAACAAAAAGGTTGAATGGAAACTCCAGACCCCTAAAGCACTTTATCTTCCTGAAAAGATTTAACTGTGTCCTCTATTTATCATTTTGGAAATAGTGCAGGTTTCAATAGAACTTGACACATTTATAAATAATACTGGTTACACCCCCTGGCTTTTCAAGCGGAACACCAAGTCTAGTTACTTCCTGGTTTGGTTAGCTTATTTGCATTGATCTCAAGAGTCAGCAATTGCTCAGAGCACCTGCCTTGCAAAAACTTCTCATTGAGGAGTATTTTAAACCCTGTGATTGGACAGCCACAGGTTGTCTGGGCAGGGTTAGAAGAGGAGGGCTGGCAAAGGCAGCAGACAAGAGATCTGCAGTTTTTGCAAGCTGTTTTTAGTTATAAACCCAATGGGGAAAAAATGCATAATTAAATGCATGCAAGTTTTTGTTGGGGTATATCTACTAAACAGTGATTTTATTTGTTTGGTATTTCGGCAGTGGCGTGTCTCTTTAATTCAAGTTACAGGTGATTTTCAATGGTTTACTCATTTATATAAATTACAGAGAAGTGACACTTTAAGAGTTTCTATTATTCTCTACTGCACACATCACAACAGTAGCAGGATCCATAACGTTTACTGGGCAGGCCAAATTGGAAATGGTCCTCAACAAAAAAAGGTTACACTGAGTTTCTTCTGAAACTTAGCATGTACAGCATAATACAACCTGACATTACTTTGCTTCCTGTATTTAATAATAATAAAATCACTTAGTGGTAATACATTGTATATATATATATATATATATATATATAAATAGGAATACATCAACCTTTGTCAGATTAGCAACAAAGCTACTTTTTGTTAATAATCTTTACTTTCCCTTTAATAATTTGGGGCCACTACAGACATCCATGTCTGTCTTTAATGATCTCGATCATTAATGTTATAAAAAGAAAATGTAAACAAGCCTACTTGCCAACTCTATTCAATGTTTTATTTTACACTCATACTCTTTAAATACTAATTTGCTTCCTTAAGGGGATAAAGATCTATGTTTGGGTCAATGAAAGGCATTTAAAGCATAATAACAAACTAAAGGTCAGGTATAAAGCTAGCCAAGAGCTGGGAAGGAGTTTTAACATCCCTTCCTTTGCCAAGTTAAAAATTGCCATTGGTATAAGCTCAGCATTTGTAGGAAATGCTTCTAATTGCCTGGCCATTTGGCTGTTAATTGAATGTGTTTAGCAAATCCAGCATCTATTTGGCAGCTGGAAAACAAATTAGTGTATTGCATGGCTAATTCAGTTCCATGCATTCTGTGTATTTCCATTCAAAGTCTAATAACCCCTTCTTTGCCAGAAAGGTTTGCAGGAGATTTCCCACAGACCTACACATTCTGGAGAGAGGCAAATGGTTAAACAAGTTTAGGCAGGAACAGTAATTAGGTTTTTTCTGTAACTGTATGGCATAAATCATTAAAGGAACGGTTCCATCTACTCTGCTGAACAATTTTATAATTAGATACAACATTAGGATTATCATTCTTTTTATGTTTGAACGCCCAAATCCTGTCTAGAAATAATTCTTAACCATGTCAAATTTTACCCGTATATATTTTCACAAGGACTGACACAAGGAGATGGTGCGGTTAGCTTGAAAGACATAGTTGCCATAGTAGCAGAAGTATCTTCATAAAAGTTTTTATGTATGTCATTATCTGTTTAAAATTATTGAAAATGGAATATAGCTTAAAGTGGACCTGTCACTCGAGAGCTTGTACATTTCAAAACCAGAAGAAGTGGGAAAAAAGCACTTAACAGTTGCCCAGAAGTCTGTGCAAGAAGAGCAATCTACTCTGTTGCCATACACTCCTTACGCCTTCTACCACCTTCGCTTGCCATGAAATTGTGTTAACAACAGCAACTTTATTGCAAATTAGTGTGTTAGTGAGAACAAAAAATGGGCACCAATTGCTCATGATCGTGGCTATATGAAGACAAAGAGAATGGCTTACCATGAAACTTTTTTAAACCCCGCAGTGAAAGGGAAAAGTTAGACGAAGACAGAGCAATCCCTAGTTTGCTTTAAGTATAATTTTTTTTTTTTTTTTTTTTTTTTTTACAAATGTTTTAATCCAAAGCAATTAATTGAATTTTACAATAAAGAACTAATAAACTAGCGAAAATGTTTTGAAGACCTTTGCAGAAACCTACAGTGAAGTCGATATCCATAACAGGTTGGTTTCACAAGCAGTGGAAAAGCAGTGAAAAGTTGTAAAAGTGAAGAAGTGTGCAAGGTGATTCCATTGGTTTCCATAGTGATTGCCCCTTGTTTAGTGCTGATAAATCTCTCTTAAATTGTTCTCTAAGTGGAACAACACCTTTACATGTTAAAAGACTACAATCCCCTTGTGGCCACAAACAAAGTGCGTTCACAATGCTCAGCTGTTTGGAATTTGGGAAAAGGCCCTATGGCTGCTCTACATATTTATATTCACACCTTTCTTACAACACTTATAAGGTGAGCTTTACTATGCAGGTAAACAAACAATACCAGGCGTCAAAACTCTTAAGTGTAACTACAGTCAACAGGATTACTATTTTCTAATTCAAGTTTCTCATTGTCTTTGAAGAGAGTACTCAGAATGCACAGTATATGGGACATGGGACACCTAACCTAAGTCGCCCATAGGAATTACACATCAATACAGCTTCTGTAGGTAGTGAATTACCGTAACTAGCTTACTGTAACTTACACAATGTAAACTGTAAAGTGATACATAAATAAAACAAGCACACACGGTAATACTACTCCATTTGTTGTACTAACACTCTACTGTAATTTGATTTGTAAAGTGTTCAAGGGACACTGTAGGCACCCAGACCACTTCATCTCTATGAAGATGTCTGGGTACCCTTTCTCCCCACATTTAACTGTGCAGCTGAAAACATTACTATTCTGTAGAACGACAGGGTTTCATTGCAGGGTTTAAACGCCTCTAGTGGTTGTCACTCGGACAGCTACTAGGGGTGCTTTTCAATGGAAATAGCAGAGTAAAAACTCTATTAGGTAGTCCAGACACGTGCCGTACATATTGAGCACATGCGCACTGGCCTCCCAGTACTTTCCTATGGGAATGCATTGGATTGGCTTAGATCATAGATCTCGATGATTTCAGCCGTGGAGGCATGGCAAAAGGACTGAAACTGGTGTTGCAAGGGAGAAAATGTTAAAAATGTTTTACTTCCTACAGGTGGGGGTTGGTCACCTGAAATGTCTCCAGGGCACTATAGCGTTGGGAATACACATATTGTTTTGCTATAGTGCCTCTTAAGTTTCTAAATTGTATGTTCCTGCTCCCGGTCTTGTACTTGCCTGGGTGCTGCCTCCAGCCAAATTATACATTCCTCAGATAGAGTTTACTGGAAGGACTTATTGGTAAATCAAAGATTTGCTGTTATTGAGCTATTTCAGTGTTTACAGATCATGTCAACGTTTCACTCCACTTGGACTTTTATCAAGACTTTGAAACGTCAACATGATCTGTAACCACTGAAATAGCTCAATAAGAGCAAATCTTTGATTTACCAATAAGTCCTTCCAGTGCACGCTATCTGGGGAATATATATATATATATATATATATATATATATATATATATATATATAAATATCATTTTCGGCCTTCTTTTACCTAAATATAATGGCACAGAACTGTAGAAGTGGCCTAAATAAAGCCAGAGACCTTGCAAGCAGTGTGTAGGAGAGACCTGCTTTTTTAAAGATCAGTGGAATTTTACAAAGTGCTGAAGAAGTTTGCACTAAATAAGCGAGAAAGGTTTGTGATTAATAAGGCAATGTTGTAGTCACCACTAGAAGGTAAACACCTTATTCTCTCCAGTCAGAATAATTAAACTTCTTAATCAAGGTGGAATAATTACATTTTGTTTATTTCATAGAGATCTAATAAGTGACAAGTGCATACAATGATATAATATTTATAAATTATGAATGTAGTATATTATATCACCATGGAAATAAAAATAAATGAGTCATATTTAATTCAACACTAAAGCCAAGGTTATGGCTGTGTGTCAGCTACTTACAAAACATTTTATGGTGTGTAGATTTTGTATATAGCAGAATATCTGATGCGATACTGCCGTTGTAGCAACTTTCTCGGCAGACCTCAGACTGACAGCTATTTTTGCACAGGGCATCTGATGCCTTGACAATTTAATCATGCACGTTTTTGCAACTGGCAGTTCTGCATTTTACGTTTAGGTCCAAAACCAAAACACACTCGTGGTATCTTCGCATGGAAATCACGTAGCTTTCGCAGATCTGACAGTTAAATAAGCTTGCCTGAGCTAGAATACAATAAAATGGAAATGTGGGAAATAATGAAACATTATGCATAACGTTTGTTAAGGACGTAAATTAATGCAAACTTACTGTGAGAAAGACAATTAAAGCAAATAAAATAAAGAAACTTAAAACCAAGTCTGAGATGTGAATTAATTCCATCTCTTTAAAAGCTTTACTTTGTGGAACGTGGCACGCGTAAGGTTAATGTTGTGCACAGATCCAGCGCCACCCACTATCCCTAGTTGCCAAGCAACTCCATCATGTCTCATTCTGGTTTCCTACGTGGATGAAAGAATGAAAAACCTCACACTTTTAGGGTCTCTGTTCTCTTAATGCGGCTTTAAGTCGCAAGATGAAACAAGCAGTTTGATATCAGTTACGGGGTTAGTCTACATACAGATGAAGACCCTTTTTAAAAAAAGAAATGATACGTTCATCAGGCTGAAAGAAGAGAATGGCCATGGGAATTTCAAATGATCTAGAACGTATTTCAAGAATAGGTCGTTGGTCCTGTTAGACTACTACCACCATTCTCCATCTCGTTTTGTGTTTTAATCCTTTAGGCTGCATGACATTTACACAGCTATCAATAGACTCCCACACAGCTCGATTCTAAATATTATATGAAGTTAGGCTAATTGGGCCTGAATACATACTAAAGGCAGTGTTCAAAAGAAATGACTATACTATTACAAGGCAGATGAAATCCTTGCTTTCAAGTGCAAGCTAGACATTATGTCACAAACAACAAAAATCATCAGTAATATTAGTTACAGCTTATTTACCTAAGCTTACGCAATTAGTACTGGAACTACATATCTCATTTCTTTACAGTTCAAAACGTTCTGTGTTTTACTTGGTTATGTTGAATTTAACATGTCCTTTCATTCTAAAAATTATCCAGGCCCCATGCCCACTACAGCTCTCTCTATTATGTATATTATTAAAATAATAATTGTATAAAATTATATTATTGCAGGGCTTAGCTCCTGAGAGCTAATGGAAGTTTTGGCTTAGGAATTCCTGGCTCTCAGGAGATAGTAGTGGTGGTGGGGAATCGCACCTGGCGGACCCCAGGTAAGAGGTCAAACCATTTAAAAACGATGTAACTCCTTACAATGGGGGGGGGGGGTCACCATAACCACTGTAATGAACTGTAGTGGTAATGGTGCTTGGAGTGTTCCTTTACTTTCCACATGGCCTTGATCTGATTTTATGTTTTGTTGTATAGAATTGTTTACAAGATTTATAGCTTGTCATTCACAAAACTGAGAAAACAAGATAACCGACTTGGAAATTGCAAAATTCAAATGTATTCATCGCCCTACACTATTTATTTTCTTTGTCACTTTTCTATAAACCCTGATTTACTAAATCAAACCCACAATCTTGTACACAAACATGTAAGTAAAGGTTTTCAGCTGTGAGGATTCAACTTATTAAAGAAATGTACCTTTTCCAAGCCAGTTTTACGAATAGGGAATCACTGATTGGCTGAGAGTGTCAGCTAACTGCTCTCAGCGGCGGCACTGCGTGGTGGCACTCTGAAAAATCTGAAACCGCATGCCACCAGGAAGGAACCAAGACCGGCAGTGAAGGGACTCAGGGGTTAAAACATTCAAAAACGGTTTAATTGCTTGAGGTAACAGTGCATCCAAGGGCCTCCTGGCACCATATCAAATTAACTTAGATGAGGTTGTTTTAGTGCCTGGTGTTTCCCTTTAACAAATGTGATGTCTCCACCAATTTTAATATATCTTCATCCCAGGTCTTGTTTAGATTTTTGGTAGACATCACGTGTTTGACAAATACTAAAATAAAGTGAACACTTCATGTCTATAGAATATAGTGTTATATGCTTAATGACTTAAATAGTTCCACAGGGTTATTTACGTAAAACACTGACCATGGAGTAGCCAATTTTAAGAAAACATTTTTTTTTTTTTTTTTAAAAAAGGAGAGATTTAACTATTTTAGCCTAAAATGTTCAATTTCCATTTTACTGACTAACCCTGCTTGACTACAAAGCACAAAATCCAACCTTGGCAATCAAACTTTTGGTAGACTACATTTCCCATAATGCTCTAGCTGGCAGAGTGTTTGCTCTTTTGCCAGCTACTGACGAGAGATAGATAAATATCCTGAAATTTGACCACACTTTAAAGAAAATCCAATTTAAAAAACATTAAGATCAGGGCCTAAAATTTAAGGACTACGGACTATAGCCTTAAGGACTATGGCACATTCATTAGCGCTGAATTTTTACTTGCCAATTCTATTGGGAGATTTAACTGATACCCTACCCCACCTGTACCCTAGCCACTTAAGTGCTAAAATACCCTGCTTCTCGACTCTACTCAAGTCAGATACTTTCTTGGTGTGAGTTCCGGGCCTCTCCGACAATGCTGCTGTGAAGCTACCCTAGTGAAACGACCAGTCTCTCCGAGTAGGAATGCACTAGCTCTTCTGATCATTGTTTGAGCCCCGTATTCTCCCCTCCCATGGGCTGGTGGGGATTATCTCAGCCACCACCAAGCAAATACTTACCTTACCATTGCTCCTGGGTGGAAATTGGCAAAGACAGCTCTCACGCGGTCTCTCTAGAATGGCTAACGGCGGCACTGCCATGAAGCATGTCACAAAGACTCATGTGCAAAGCGGAGAAGAGAGGTTCATAGAGCGTTTAAAGTAATTTGTCAGCAGTTCTGGCAGAACCTGCAGAGGATGCAGTCCACGCTGTCCGCTACTGGCGTAAAGCCTGGTCGCAGAGCTTCTGCTCAGAGACCCCCTTTCAGACGGGAACTTAAAACTGCATCACCTGTCTACGCGTTTCCAAGCAATCAAGAAGTTCAACGCTCCCTGGGATCTCGAGGACTTTGCCTGATTGTTGAGGAAGGAGCTTGGAGATTCCAACTGTCCTGTACATTTGCTAGGACTCTGCCTGTTTGCCAAGGGCATTGGATGAGTGGACTGTGGTTCTGAGGCTGCCTGTTCCTACTGTGCATCTCAATTATTGCCTCAGAGTCTAGGCCATACTTTCTCCACTGTCTTATAATGCTCTCCCCCTCTTTCTTCATCACGTTCTGTCGCCTACGCTATCTTCCTTAGCTGCCACCTTGAGCCCAGTTGAAAGGTTTTTGGTGGCTTTACTCTCTTGCACATTATTCTTATGTAGTCGGATCATTTAGCCCGAGAATTTCTTAACACATTGTGCTATGCACTGACAACACTCGCTTACTTCAAGTTTTACCTATATAAAGTACATTTAATGTTCTACCTGACTTCAAATTATTGAACATATTTCTGTTTAAATGTCTCTATAAACTTTCATTTTGCACTACAAAAATAAAGAATGTGAAGAAAACACCAAATTAAACTAACTAAAAATTATAAACTATGCAAAAGAACGATACCACTGGTGGCAAACTATCCTCAAGGGCAGATATCCAGCCAGCGAATCTCTTTAATGGACATGTAACCAAACAATTATCATTGCACAGCACTGGGCAGTGTTTTGAGCATCAGAATGAAAATGAAATAATAGATCTGTCAAGAAGTTGTGTATTGGTTCCCATTGGCTATGCCTTACATAACAGAGGGGCCTGTAACAATATTCATTCTTATCATATTACCAATGGCATTTATAATACAGAAACCTATATTTTTGGAGATAACAGGCTGAAATAGCTATGTTTATTGTTTTTGAGCACTTTATATTTGCCATAACTCCTTATGATTAATTTTCCCAGTGTCATGCAATAGGCATTTGTGCTTTTATTTGCATTCTTTTTAACAATTTAAATGCTGTAAAAAAATGTATTTTTATGGACCATATACCTTATTTTATACAGACGAAAACTAATTATGACCTGCAAATAACTAGAAAAAAATATATATCAATACTCTACAGAAACAGCAATACAAAACCCTTAAAGGGATATCACAGGTTGAATGTGACCCCCAGAAGTATGAGCGTACATATTTTACCATTACAAAGTTAACACATTTAAAAAAAAAAAAATTGCGCACACTATATCAAAGATTTAAACAGCAAATGTCAAAAGTCTAAATATCTCCTCTGAAGTTAGAGAGAACAAAATAATACGGCTACAAACAATTCTGTGCAAGGTGACTGGTAGAGGAAATTCCCTTGCTTCCTTACAATGATGCTTACAGTCTCCCTTTAAATGAAAGAGATGAGCCTGTATAAAATAAAAATTAGTGTTATCAAACAAATAGTTGCAATTAACTTATTTTTCTGTTCTTGCTAACTTACTCGAAGGAAGATATTTTACTTGAAGAAGATATTTTAATCAAATAATTTCAAATAATGTCTAAGAGTAAAATATTTTATTTCACTTAACCCATTTAGGTTAACAAATAATAAAAATCTAAGTATAGAAAATCGCATTTTCAATGAATTATCCACAAAACATTAAAATCATTATGAAGTAAACTACAATTTTGCAATACCGAGTGTGATGTAAACAAGTAAGTTATTGCACATATTTCTCATAAATAAAGCCAACAAATGCCTAATAATAAATGGGTTGCTATGGATGTTATTCAACGGCAGACAAGTGAGCTTACACAGAATAAGCTAGGAACCCCAAATATTCTTAGTACCTGTTTAACAATGGGTAAGGCAAAGGTAATTCAATCTTCGTTGTAGACTGCATCTCCCCTGGTGCTTTGCCAGCATTGTGGCTGTAAGGGCATTATGGGAGATGTAGTCCGCAACGTCTGGAGTGCTGTAGGTTGCCTGTCACTATGAACGCAAATGGATCACGACCAAGGCACACGCAGAGATTTGTGAACCCACTGCATAATTACATTATTGTGCATGTATAATGTGACATCACTATAATAATTTATAAAGGAAAAAACACTCATGGCCATAAATCTTTCTGATGTAGATTACACTTAACACAAAAAAAGATTTTTTTCATCACACCTTTTTTTTGTCCAAGGCCCGTTAAAAACTAAAGCTTCTTCAATTGAGTTAGACAATTTTTTTTTGATTCATCTACATTTAATTGGTATTGATTTAAAATAATGCAGAGAATAAACCATTTATACAGTTACCGCTTCCCAACAGGACAAGCATGGAACTCGAGGATGAGATGTTTAAAGTGGACACATTATAACCCTCTTTACAGCCAAATAAGAGAAAGCAATAAATGGAATGTAGGCTGTTTTCAAAATAAACCAGAAAGTATTACTGTTTTTAAGGGCCACTATAAGGCCCAACTGTCATAGCTTAACACAGAGCAACGTCTTTAGGAATGCAGCCTCATTAGAAAACATTAGAACGAACAGCAAGGTAGGGAGACTGCCGTGGTTTTAGATAGTGGCTCTTAACATTATTTTTAGCTCATCAGTTGCTATAACAATAAAGAAATATCAAAGTTGTTATGGCAACTGGAATTTTTGAAAGCAGTCAAATAAGAAGTGAAGGAGCTTTCAGGAGGTTTGAAATGTAACATCTGTGATTCTGGAAAGGGTGATATTTACCATTTATAAGACGCAGACAGATGAAATATGTGCAGGGATATTGAAGAAACCAATGTCTACTGTATACCTTGGTAACAGTGTAAAAAGTCATGGCTTTGAAAAGAAAACCAAAAACGTGCACAAACACATTTACATTTGGGCGCTTTGTTTTAAAATTACTACAATAAATGCTCTTTACTCTTGAAAATGCAAACATTAACAATACTGTTGTATGCGCTTACAAAATATGCTTTATTTGTCTAGTATGTACAATTATGCATAAGTAAATTGTGTGCTAGAAGTAAATAATCAATAGGTCTACAAAACTACAGATGTGTAAAACCAAAAAAAGAAGTATATACACTAGAAGTGAAGAAAACGTATAGCTGAAAGTGATCCCAGGTGTACTTCACAGCCACCTAAGGAAAATATACATATATGCAAAGAAGTGGAAATCACCCAGAATACGTATAAATATAATATATAATAGAATGACCTGTATTTAAGTAGACTCTCCAGGCGTATACTCAGAGACCGCCTGCTTCCAGGGATGTCATAAGTCCCATGTGGAAAATTTACATTAAAAGTAATGTCATGCTTAGATAATGTCAAGGAGTGATTTACACATCAGTCAAAATCACAGGCCGAAAAATCAGATCTCAGAAGGTGACAGGTAACAAGTTGAATCAATATCTTTTAAGATGATAGTCGGGGTCCACTGAAGATATGATTTATGGAAACCTCGCTATTATATCTTTTATGCCGTCAGTACATATTCACTCAAAGTCCTCCAAGGTGCCTCTGTCGGCCTAACAGGTGGCTGTTACTGTGAGAGGGCCCTCGTTGCTCACTCTCCAGCTAGTTAATAACCTCAGAGGACTAGCTGGAGAGTGAGCAACGAGGGCCCTCTCACAGTAACAGCCACCTGTTAGGCCGACAGAGGCACCTTGGAGGACTTTGAGTGAATATGTACTGACGGCATAAAAGATATAATAGCGAGGTTTCCATAAATCATATCTTCAGTGGACCCCGACTATCATCTTAAAAGATATTGATTCAACTTGTTGCCTGTCACCTTCTGAGATCTGATTTTTCGGCCTGTGATTTTGACTGATGTGTAAATCACTCCTTGACATTAGCTAAGCATGACATTACTTTTAATGTAAATTTTCCACATGGGACTTATGACATCCCTGGAAGCAGGCGGTCTCTGAGTATACGCCTGGAGAGTCTACTTAAATACAGGTCATTCTATTATATATTATATTTATACGTATTCTGGGTGATTTCCACTTCTTTGCATAAAACTACAGATGTGAATCAAAAAAACAGCAGGAATACTTGGTATATCATAAAAGTTTAGCTAGACAAAGTTCCATAATTATCCCTACAAAGTACAGTTTTAATTTTTTTATGAAGCTTAAAGGGACACTGTAGGCACCCAGACCACTTCAGCTAATTGTAGTGGTCTGGGTGCTGTGACCCTTTTGCACTTAGTGCTGCAATGTAAACATTGCAGTTCCAAAGAACTCTAAGTCTGCCCTCTGTGGCTGTCTAACAGACAGCCACTGGGGGCACTACCGATTTCTTAATGGACTTTTGGTCCGTTATCTGAGGCTGGATGTCCTCACGTACCTCCAGCGTCAGATTTCCCCCATAAGCACGCGTATAAGGTCTCCTCCGCCGGCTGATGTTGGCAGGGGAAGAGCGTGGGCGGAGCCTGACCCGGCGCTGGATTTAGGTAAGTGGCTGAAGGAGGGGGGACCTATTAACACTATAGTGCCAGGAAAACGACTGTTTTCCTGGCACTATAGGATCCCTTTAATTCATGTTTTACCATTGACATAGAGATTACAAAACTGGAAGTATTGTGATTGCTTATGGTACCACACCAGGATGAAAGGGACAAAAAAGTGTGTGGATTGCCAACAGTACATGCTCATTTCTGCTGACAGGACCTGGAAAGGATGTCTCTCACACCAGTAAATGTACCAGTTGACAGCAGCACTCTCATCCAACCAGGGCAGTCCATGCCCAGAGCACTGTGAACGCACTCTTGTAGGGGCTAAAATGCTCTACATTGTCCATGAGTGTCTTAGTGATAACTGGGTTGTAGTTGCACTGTGACCCAAAACAAACATTAATAACAATAGATCAACGAATATATGAGAATTTGCATGCATTATAACGTTAATTGTTAATACCACGCCTGACCTTTAATTGCCTATGTTGTGTCCTTAGCACCGCCATTAACTAGTAGAGAAATCATGAAATAGGAAGTGGGTTAAATCTGTGCTCTAAATGCCTATATCATAATTAGTTCATTGAGGTCGGTCGAAATCTATTTACAAAACCCATCTCAAACATATCTTAACTAATAAAATACTGAATGTCTTTTATGCTTTAGTGATCAGTGAAAAGGTTTTTTGGGGGGGGGGGTTTTCTGGTTAGAGGGGGGATGGGGAAGGTTGATGAGACAGTGCACCTATAAAGGAGCCTGCAGTTAAAAGATTTTCCCATAGGAAAAGACATTTAAAGCATCTATACATTGCATGACCTATTTTAAATCGCACAAATGTGCTTTTTGAAGACAAGGGTACCTTGGATCATTTGTATGTGCATGTAGTGCAGCCCGGTGAATTGGTATTAGTGCTGTACATTTAATATAAATTAGAGTCTAACAGGTAATCCTGAAATCCAAAGTATTGTCACATTCTAGGAGGTCTTGTGTGTGAACTAAAGAATATGTGCCTCTTCTTATAAATTAAGCACACGCACAAATATTTGTATCTCTCATATGTTATAAATAGTCATATCGAGATAATTGTAATGGTGCCGCAATCATATGGACATAGCATTATAATTGCGCTATTTACAATGGCTCATTATGGTGTGTAATGGTTATTAATGTTGCCTTTGAGATTAAAGAAGGATTTAATTTAATTCCTCTGATACTCTCTTCCCTGTCCAGTAGAGTCTTGTTCGACATGACTTCACCAATCTGAGCATTATTTTTATTAAGGTCTATTTTGTCTGTGTTTAAAAGAGCTGTATGTACATGTGTGATAGGAGTGTGTGTGTAAGTAGATATTGGGTGCTTGCATGTTGGATGGGGGGAAAATGGTCATACTTTGGTTTTTAGTATCATGAACTTTAGGGGGTTAATAAGATTGGGCTTTTGGTCATCCAGTAGGCAGCATGTTATAGTCATTGACTTTTTAGGGCAGAATGTTATTATTACTATCGCCATTTATATAGCGCCAACAGATTCCGTAGCGCTTTACCATATTATGAGAGGGGGGATTTTACTATAAACAGGACAATATATATAGTTTGTGTTTTAATACAGAGAGAAGTTTGTATGTAATGTTTGCGTTTGAATGCATGGGTGTGTTTGAATGTAATGTTTACTTTTAAATGCAGATATACATTTGTGTGAAGTATTTGTGTTTGAGTGAAGGGGTGTGTTTGTATATCCTTTTGGAGTTTGAATGCAGGGGTGTGTTTGTATGTAATATATTGTATGTATTGTTAGATTAGTGTGTTTGTATGTTGCGCTGGGGTATGACTGCTTGGATGTATGCACATACACTACCACATACATACAAACACTTACACAGATATACATACACACAAATTCAAGTAGATACCGACACATACACACTGACACATACACACACCAACATATATACACACACAAGCACTCTGACAAACACAAACATCGATACATGCACACACCATGATACAGATACACTAAAATAAAAACACATGCACTGATACACAGCTGCACATCCTGACACACAAATGTGTGTGCATACACACACACTGACACAGAAGCACACTGACATATACACACACACACACACACACACACACAGATGCACAATCTGAAACACACACAGGTGAACACCCTGACACACACAGATTTACAACCTGACACATACACACACACACACACAGATGCATACCCTGACACAGTCACTCATACACACATATACAAACAAACCCACATGTGTCCAGGAGGGTGACTTGGAGTCCTGGTACTGCTGGTGGGAGTGAGGGGTCTGGAGCTCTTCATACTCCTCTCACCTCATGCTGCGGCTGCCTCTTTTGCTCCTGCGCGGTCTCTCTGCATAATGCTGGGAGGAAGTGATAGGCTGTCAATTCCTCCTAGCCAGCCGACATTACAGGTGCCCGGTCGCGGTCTTAAAGAACCACGGCACCTGATCGGGTCCCTGTTCAGCAGTAATGTTTCCCCAGTGCTATGATCATAGCACCGGGGAAAACTTCCATGGCAGCCCTGTGTGCCTGTTGCGGTGCCCCAGGGCGCCGTGGCACACAGTTTGGGAACCACTGGTCTATAGGGCTGAGGCTTTAATGTAGATCTGTGTGACCTCAGCCTGCCGAGAAACTGCTAAGTTCTTGAGCATATTAGATCAGCTAATGGTTTTACATAGATTTTGGGAAATTCACAGGATTAAGGCTCAGTATTGTGCTACTCTGCTGCTCAGTTATATTGCATCATAGAACTGATGTTATTCAGACCAGATAATGATGTAATCCACACCAGAGGTAGGTATCAGAGGTCTAAAACTTCAAAGGGCTACAGATGATCATAGCGTAGCAGAAGGTGATGGAAGGTTAAAGAGAACATGTTACATCTTTTGGGAAGTATATGTTATGAACCAATGTTAGAATTGGATACATCGTTTATTTATTGTGTTATATGTCCCACCCAAGAGTTATTAAATACATCTAGGGTAAATCGTTTTTCATTGTTTTAGCTGGTATTTTTTTTATTAAAGGTATATATTTTTTTTAGGAACGTTCTTTTGTTTCCTCTAATTATTTGTGGAGCGCACATGCTATATATTTTTAGTTATTTTTTATATTTGCTAAATCGCTTGCTGGTATGTAGCTGCCCAAATTTATTATCTATCTTGGTTACCACCCCCCTTATTTAAGACATGTCACATCCAGGCCACATTACTGGTAGAGAGCTCAGGAATACACTCCTATAAAATAGACATTACAACACGCCTTATCGCTATGGAGCTCTGTCATGTACACACACACACCAGACATTAATGTGACAATTATTATAATGCTTTAAATACATTGATATGTCCCTGCCTGTGCCTTCCCAAGTATTCAGGTTTGATAAAGAGTTGGGGCTACACTATTTAAATAGTAACGGAACACTCCACAGACATAACGTACTCCGTATTGCCAAAGTGCTTCATGTGTCTTGAGTTTGTCACATTTGTGACAGTTTATAAAAGTGCTGGTTTAAATACAAAATTGGCACTTTTATAATTGGGGGCAGAAACACCTTCCTGCTGTTAGACAGCACAGCCGCAGGTGGTCTTTGCTACTGGGCGCCTGCATTCCCCCCGTCTCAATGAATTGTATTACAGCCTACTGAGAAGCATTGGAAAGTGGTGATCAATTGTGCACATGCTCATGGCTCTCAAATGCGAAGCCAGGGATTGAAGTATTTCCAAGCAGAGGCTGAAATTCTGAAAAGAGATATGCAGTTTTTGCAATCTGCTGTTATATATACCCAAAGTAAAAAAAACAGACATAAATGCATGTATGGTTTTCATTGGGGGTATATCTACTAAATTATTGGAGAAAAAAAAAAGGATTTATTTTTTTCAATGGAGTGCTCCTTTAATCAGCCTAAATGTCAAATTATTATTTGATATCCAATATAATATTGCTTGAAACATTCACAATAAAAAAAAAAAAAATAAGACTGATTAAAGCTGTATTATTTATGGATCTAAACCTGGAATACCTGATAAAACAGTACAATAAGGCAACAACCAACATTGTGAATACTAGAATCGCAGTATCTTGCAGAGTACGGTAACTGTTTAAAAGCTAAATTGCCTTTCCATGCTTCCCTAATTGCCTACATCACCTACCTTAGTTTTGGTTTAACATGGTTTCTCTAAGAAATGAAGTGTACCCTCACCTGACTTCTTTCAAGTAAAGGTGAATATCATGTGTTTCTATTTTAATGGAAAAATACCAGACTTTGCAGCTAAGAGATGTTGTCTTTTGCAGCCCAGAGGGCATTACTGCTGGCTCTAATTATTTCTCAAAAAGTGACCCTGGCAAGGTTGTTGTACAGCTGCTAAGCATTTTCTGGTAATACAAATCTCCCTACTACAAAAGCTTGGTTAAGAATCTAGTGACTAGGAATAAACAACCTGCTTTGCTCCCATTCCTTCCCCTGCGCTAACCCCCTACAATCTACCACTGAATAGTACAGAAATCATTCAATATTAAAGTATACATTCCCGACACAAAGAAAACAAAAACTGCTATTTATTTAGATGAAAAGGGAGGCATTATACTGGAACCAAAACCTAGTTAAAGACATATTTTTTTTTACTTACTTTTAGGATTAGTCACTGAACAAGTAATTAACAGGGAATCGCAAATTTAGCTGAAATGGAAAATAAAATGTTTTGCTATTTAGCAGACACCATTTCGTTCGATTAACAAGGCTTTGGTTTGCAAAGGACTCTGGCTAACAGTGTTTCCTGTTAGGTTACATAGGCAGAAATCAAGCTGGGCTTTCTGCAGGGAGATCCATACAGAGTAACCCCATTCTATCAAGAACTCATATCCAGCAGGCAGACAGGGTGCTGCTTCAGAACGGAGGAAAACAGTAATTAATCAGGGTCTGGCGTCTAGGGAAACCTGGCGACCTTCGCTGTCACTCTCTCGTATGCTCTTTCATGGACAGATTCAATTATTAGAAAATTAGGCTACAATGGCTGTGGGGAGACAGAGAGATACAAGTCGAGAAGAATAAAGTGGACCAATTCCTGTTATATATTCCTGATAAGAGCAAGGAATATAAAATTTCACAATGAATGGTACCTTATTATAGGTATTTGCAAAGGACCCAACATGTTTTTTTTTTTTTCTTTCTTTTTAAAACTAGGGAACTACATAGCTGTGGTGTTCTATGTGACATAAAACACAATTTGAATCTACAGAAAAATATTAGGACAGTTGGCTTACATTGACTGAAATTGACAAGCCTTACTTTATTAAATATTGTCATCACAAGCAGAATACAGCAACACTCAAGTCAATTCCAAAAAGTGTTTGATTTGTAACAACAAGGTTACAATTCATCTTGCCCTTCCTCTACATACTACATATGATTTTAATTAACTAGGCTAAACCTGACAAAGTGAGCAACGTTGTAGTTTGGGATAAAGTAGGGGTCTTGGGTTCCCTGATTCCCAATGTTTTTTTATGAAACCCGTATCACTCCATCATACACATGGGCATACATGATGTAGGAATAATTCAAATGCTGCAAGATTAATGAACTACTTTCTTTCCTGCAGCACCTATATGCTACATAGTGCAAGGCAGTACTTTATTATAAATGCTGCCCATTTTATATATATATATATATATATATATATATATATATATATGTGTGTGTGTGTGTGTGTGTGTGTGTGTTTTCTACACACACACACACACACAAAAAGGCAGGACTGAATGACAGCACTGAGGCACTAATCCTAGAAGCACAGGAACAGGCACTCAGCACCAGATCAATAGAAGCTGGAGTCTACCACACCAGGCGAGACCCAAGGTGCAGACTGTGCAAAGAGGCCTCTGAGACAGTCCAGCACCTAGTAGCCGGATGCAAGCTGTTAGCAGGAACAGCATACATGGAGAGACACAGCCAAGTTGCTGGGATTGTGTATCGAAACATCTGCAAAGAATATGGATTGGACCTTCCTAAGTCCAAATGGGAAATACCACAAAGGGTAGTTAAGAATGACAGGGCTAAGATCCTGTGGGACTTTAATATCCAGACAGGCAAGCAAATGGTTTGCTGGCAACCCAACCCAACATCGTGGTGGTAGACAAGGAACGGAAGACTGCAGTCGTAGTGGATGTGCAATATCCAATGACTATAACATCAGGAAGAAGGAACATGAGAAGGTGGACAAATACCAAGGACTGAAAGAAGAACTAGAAAGGATGTGGAAAGTGAAGGCAGTAGTAGTCCCAGTTGTGATAGGAGCACTCAAGGCTGTGATTCCCAAGTTGGGAGAGTGGCTTCAACAGATTCCAGGTGGGATTGCTCTCCAGAAGAGTGCAGTTCTAGGAACAGCTAAGATACTGCGCAGAACCCTCAAACTCCCAGGCCTCTAGTAGAGGACCCAAGAATGAGGAATAAACATACCACCCAGGAGGGGTGAAAAAAATCAATTATATATATGGATATATGGGGTATACAGCAATCTTTCCATATGCAGACAGTTTTGGAATGTTGAGTTGTCTAAATCTTCTTTCAGTTACTTACTGTTATCTGCAGGGTTATGCAATGAAAAAGATACATGATTAGGTAAAAGGAACTCGACTAAATCAAATGTGTCCAATTTTATATGAGAATCCTAACATTTATGGACCATGGAGTGAAAGGTACTGCAAGGCAAAGCTTAAGGAGAAGTAGACATCTGGCATTAGATGTTTACATCTGGGAACTTTGATCAGAAAAGCAAGATGCCAATGGATTTAAGTAAGAGATGACTGCAACAAAAGAAATCTAAATTAGCTCAAAGTAAAATGAGCTAAATAAACTAGCAATGGTACATTTAAAGTCTCAAATATACTCGAGCTTTCACAAAAAACGATACATGCCTGAAAGAGACACAATAGGGACCCACATGGCTTTGGCACAATTTTCAGGAAGCATTTTGTCGATATCCAAAAAATAATATTAAAAAAATAAATAAATATGTGCCTGGATTACGTGTCGCAGAGTTATATGATTTTTGGGAGGCTGAGGAGCAGCAATTTTAATTAGCATACAGTGACGTATGAATATTGCAAGTCTGATTAACAGAAATGTATACTACGTTTTCACATTATAAATATCATAGTAGTGTTACTAACCCCACTACTACTATTAGTATTTCTACTAATATTATAATAATAATAAGAAGAAGAGTAACAAACGGAGTGATCATCTGAAGACAGTCCATGGATATTATTTCCCAATTCCTGATCTCACCTCAGAAGAGTTTGTAATTTCACTATCTTTATAATAGAACAATACAAATAAAATTGTTGAAAATTATACAATCACTTTCCTATCTAGTTTTTTGAATGATCAACACTATCTTAGCTTGAATAATAACCTCAAAGAACTTGTAGGATGGCATATGTTAGTACAAACAAGTGGATAAAAGCACCAACCCCACTCAGTGCACATAAAGAGTTCATCGTACTCACTAAGCCTAAAGAGAACATCTGTTATAGTCATACAGACTGATTTAGCCGATTTAGTCTTTAGGATAACCTTACACATATCTCAAGCATTCATGATATTAACATTTTTCTAAGTCCAACCTTGTCAAACCTTGGATGCCAGTGATAGGCTACAAGCATTGGAATTTAAATATCAATTATAGTCTTTTTTTTTTTTTACCTAAAATGTGCAATTCCCCTGTTAAATCTCTTAACAGGCCAAGAATACAATCCAGTAAGTAAGAACTTTCATCAAGAAGGTAAGTGGGTTAGAGCATCATCTTGATCCTGTAATAAGCAACACTACAAGGAGACATTACAGGGGCTTCTTAACTGCCCCCCATCATCACCAATACATTGTCTCTGCAGAACCCTAAATCCCTAGTAACCCTAAGCACATGGTTAATCTATAAAAATGACATATAGTTTTCTGCCTTCGCAGTTCATTCACTGTAGAATATTACAGAAAACAAATTTGGTAGATGCTTCACAATGCACAGTGGTAAATGACAGAGAAATTTACATAATTTTGCAAGTCATTGCTCCCGGGTACCACATGCACGTACAATGTCTTGTTCTGTTATTTCAAGTAATGCCTGCTTTACTTCCCATACATCATCTCTGCGTGTTTGTTGCCTGCCACAAAGTTGTTTGCTTGTTATCTAAACATAACACTAAGAGCCAAAAGAGCAGATGGATGTCAAACTCCATTTCTTCAAAGCAGGATTCTTTTTACGAGACGGATATGCTTTTAGTCTCCTATGCTTTGCAGAACAGTGAAAAGGCTTGCGAGTATGAATTACATCGGTAGAAAGAAGCAAGTTACTCAACTTAAAATGCAATCTTACTTTTACAATGAGAGTCTTGTATTTCTCCAACAGTTCTTGGTTCTCGTGGCAGCCTGCGAGCAGCTGCCAAACCTCAGCCCTCAAAGCCTCGGGCACTCCTCTTTTCACCAACGAAGATAACCCCTTTGGTTTCACACTCAGATTGCTGTGCCTGCAAAGAAAAGAAAGGCCACTCCTTGTGAGAAAAACACTGGATTCTAAAACATGTTACTAGAAAATATGCTAAGACCAGTCTGGTAGTTTGGTGAGGGTAACTAATGAATTGAATAGGATCTGTGGAATGCCGTAAAACAAAACTGGATGCTCTACGGTTTCACAAGAAGCCTGGTGTTAGAGGAACTAGTCAAGTCATTGTAAGTATTCTATCAAACTATGCTGCTTGTGTAGGTCAAGGAGTAAGGAAATCATTTGTCACCGTGTCCCTGCACACGGTCCCTTATAACTGTAGTAATTTGCAAAAATTCCAGCTCCTCAGACAATGACGCCAAAGGAACAAAGTGTGTGAAAACACCAAATCGAGGCATTGGTAAAGCCCTGATAGCCGTAAATGTTTCTGTAATAGTTTAACGCGCTTTCTCAACCTTTTCAAACTGGAAAAAGTTTCCAAAGTAGCTATGTTTCCAGTTTAACTACTCTGGATTTAAATGGGAAATTTACTTTGAATTCCAGAAAATTTCAGTTTAGTAGTAATATACATAAATATGTATTTTTTTTTTTTTAAACCAGTGTTCCTTTAAATTCTGTCACAATAAAGTATTTGGAAGTACCGTATGCAGAATGTCCTTTGCCATTCAAGCATAACATTTTCAAAATTCCAAAAAGGTTCTTCTGCCTTCAGCTCTTTAAATAAACCCCACAGCTACATTGACTTTATACCTGAGCAACACCAGTACATGTCCTAATAGTTGTATAAACCATACTGACATTTCATTTTCTAGCTCGAAAACTGAAAGGAAAAAAAGGAAAGTTGCCACCCAAGCTACAAGATGAATCAGTAACAGTTCTTCATGGTTCTACATGGAGAAATGTATATATTTTCACTAATAGCTCTGTAGAAAAACAAAAATGTTTACTACATCACTAACACACGTTTGCGTATGTGCCTTGCAAGTACACACTCAGGTAACAAGGAATAAGGATGACATTTTGAGAGAGTTCAAGTATTCTAGGTGTGCCTTACCCAGCGTACTTGGAAAAATACATTATAAACTACACAACACCTCTCAAGTCCCTGAATTCCATTATTATAGAGGACTTCTGGAGCACTGAACTGTTGGCCCACATAAACAGACACATGGACTATTATAGTTACGCACTATAGAACTAAATAAATCTAGGATAACATACGAAATGTGTGAATTTCAATGCTCGAGTGCCCCCTACTCCTGTGCGCCAAAGCAAATAAAAGCATGGCATAGGTAACTTAACAAATCTAAAAAATAAAACATATTTATAGGGTATATATTTCCCTGTTCAATATGTGGAGGAAAAATACATACATACACACACACACACACATACAATAGTGTAATAGAATATTGACAACCAAATAGTGTCAAACTGTGAGTCTAAAGCAACTCACATGTAATGGAGCCTGATAGAATAGCTCTGATCTTTACAGCTTCTGTGCCTTTAAGGTGTCACTCCACATTTTCCACCAGACCTAAAGTTTAATTCTTAGGGAAAATATAACATGCCACCATCTGGTTAGGAGCCTATAAAATCCCAGATCCAGGTAATTTCAGCATTATGCCTACATACTGGGTGGCAATGCACTTTATCCAATAACACTGGCTGAGTAACAAAGCAGAAACACAATAGTACAACAGGATAAACTCAACATTTCCAGTTTAATGTTTGCTGTGATGTTCAGACCAACCATCATATCAGGCTCCATTACATGTAAGTGGTTTTGATTCACTGTTTTAAATTGACTTGGGTGTCAATAAAATTGTGTTTTTAATAATTTATTCTGATATATTTTACAAGTATATATGCACCCTATAAATATAGAGGTACTTTTTTTTTGTTTGTCTTTTATAAAAACACGCTACACTATCATGTTTTTTGGAGGGGATTTAAGTCAACTATAACGTTACAGAAAATGTGTCTCCTTTCCAATCAGGGGAGACACAGCAAATACAGCTTCAGCTGCTTTTCACTCCATGCAGAACGAAGATTGTGATATGACGTCATGTCCTGTGAAATCACAGTCTGAATATATCGCTACACATCTATACAAGCTATAAAAGGAGAATCCTATTGTTATCTCTGTCTAAGCGCTTACAAAAACAGCCCAGAGATCTCCCAAACCTTGTCTTCTTTCTCAGCTCCAACTGAGGAGAAAAGGAAGAATTATTGGATTATGTATGTGTCATTGTATGTCTCTATGAGAGAGTAAGTGACTAATTGTGCATACGTGTGGATAATTTGGTGCCCCTGACATTGGCTGATATTGAGAATCTTTTCATGTAGGAATTGAAGGTATAGTTAACTAAAAGCACGTGTGTAAAGGTGTGTGTAAATTTGAGGGGGGGAATTCTCAAGCCCACTTGTATTGCTGTTTGATTGTTGATTGACTTGATAAGGTAAGCACACATTCTTCCAAATGATCTCCATTTCTCTATTCCAGTGGCTTATATGAATGCCTCAATTCCAACTCTCTCCTTGACCCCCTTCAATCTGGCTTCCGCCCTCTCCACTCTACAGAGACTGCCCTTATCAAAGTTACTAACGACCTAATCGCAGCTAAATCCAAAGGCCACTACTCCATACTAATTCTTCTTGACCTCTCAGCGGCCTTTGACACCGTTGATCATGCTCTCCTTCTTCAAACTCTTCAATCGCTTGGTCTCTGTGACTCTGTCCTCTCGTGGTTTTCCTCTTATCTCTCCCAACACTCATTCAGTGTCTCCTTTTCTAATAATACCTCCTCCCCCCGCCTTGTCTTGGTTGGAGTCCCCCAAGGCTCCGTCCTTGGTCCCCTTCCATTTTCTCTTTATACTGCCTCTCTTGGCAAACGTATTACCTCTTTTGGATTCCACTACCACCTGTACGCTGATGACACCCAGCTATATCTCTCCTCCCCGGACCTCTCCCTTGCCGTCCTGCAACGTGTCACTGCTTGCCTTTCTTCCATCTCTGACTGGATGTCCTCCCTCTTTCTGAAACTCAATCTCTCAAAAACTGAGCTCCTTGTCTTTCCTCCTCCTAATACTGATCCTCCACTTTCGCTCTCCCTTCAAGTTTGTGGTACCAACATCAGTCCATCCTTGCAAGCGCGCTGTCTTGGCGTCATACTTGACTCTGGTCTCACCTTTGAGCCTCACATCCAGCATGTTGCCAAATCCTGTAGATTCCATCTTAAAAACATAGCCTGCATCCGCCCCTTTCTTGCACCAGATACTACCAAGGAGCTTGTCCATGCTCTAGTAATTTCCCGCATGGATTATTGTAACCCTCTCCTGATTGGTCTTCCCAATAGCCGTACTGCACCCCTACAGTCCGTAATGAACGCTGCTGCTAGATTGATTTTCCTCTCTAGTCTATCTCTTTAGGAAAGCTTATGGCCTCCAAGACTAACCCCTACCTCACATACCTGTCTCTTGCCCTTTCCTTAAGGGCAGCCCACCTTATTTGATTGCAAATTCCTGTGCTAATGTGTTTTACACCCCACCTCCTATAGAATGTAAGCTCAATTGAGCCTATTGTTCCTGTAAGTTTATTTGTAATTGTCCTATTTATAGTTAAATCCCTTCTCATAATATTGTAAAGCGCTACGGAATCTGTTGGCGCTATATAAATGGCAATAATAATAATAATAATGCTCCAAGGACTAGAAGCACCAGGGCACTCCTGGCAGCATAGCCACTACAGAGTGACACAGTGGTTATGGTGCTTGGAGTGTTTGTTTAAAATAAACACCGCAAAAACATTGATACATACTCCAAGAGGACAGCAGAGCTACATATTTTGCACACCTCAAAAAGATGTGTTCTAAAAGCACAAACAAAGAATGCCTAATTTGAGGAAGAAATTAAAGTGCAATTAACTAAGGCCCAGCGGTAATTACATGTGCAAAAAAAATAATCCCCATACACGTAAAAATACTTGTAAGACGGCTTATTAACTATTACTTTACTGTTAATTGTTCACTTGTTTAAAGACTTATGGATACACCCGTGATGTATATTTTAAATTGGCTGAACAATGTGGCTGTTAAAAGGATGCATTAGATAGAATAATGCTGATAAGAGGATTAAATAAACTATCACAGGGTTCGCCAATGAAAGGAAAAATAAATAAATTTGTATATATATATATATATATATATATATATATATATATATATATATATATATATATATATATATATATATATATATATACACACACACACACAAACACATATACATATGTCATTACTGGCCATATCAGCACGTTGAGAGTCTCTAAACTCATGTCAACACTCTATTTCAAACTCAAGATTTCTTTCTTCAAAACTAAATCTAACTGATTAATAACTAAATAACTGACCAAACACTGATGGATTTTATTTCTGTTTGACAAACTGGTTACATTTTATATCAGAAGTCAATACCTCAACCTGTCACCATAAATTGTGGTCACCATGTTGCAAACTATCATGCCAAACTGAACTAACAACAATTGGGTTTTAAAAGGAGGTCCATTTGTATCTCCAGTACATATAGTTTATATTTAACAAACTATATCAGGAAGGTAAAGCAGGCTACCCCTATTCCACTTGGGGTGCATGCAATAGAATGCCTCAACACTATCACTTGAGGGTACACTTCTGCCCTTACATATTACAACTCTTAACATAGTTCCACTTTCTATATATCATCCTGCCGTACTTTGTAGACCTGGATTGGCACAGTCCATTACAGATACACTCCTGTGTTGCTTAATTTTAAACAAGTATAATTTATTCATACATAAGACACCAATGCTGCTCAGTTATCAGGCCCTTCAAAATAGCTAACACAATTTCCCAACCTTACACTCAAACCCCTCCGGTTTGAAGCACATTATGTTCACGTATGTATTAAAAATAAGTGCAAGTCCATCGCGATACTACTGTCTCTCACAACAACTCCAGTAACCATGTTTGATTGATGCTGTAGTGCCATTTATTACCATTGTTATCTTACATGCACGAAAAAATAAATAAAATTAAAAAGTAAAAAAAAAACAAATACAGCATTTCGGGAGGTCTCAAAAATACTGCCCAAAAATCTTATATTTTGTATAGAGCTTTTCCATGAACTGGAACATTTGGATAAAGGTCAGAAGTGAGATATCATCTTGCCACTCAATCTAACAGTGGCAAAAAAAAAAAAAATTCCATATCTGGATACTGCCGGAGCTCCCAATATACCGGTTTTTCAGGCTAAATTATACCATGCGTTCTGTACGGACTGGCTAGGTTACAATGAAAAACAAATTTAAGCCGGGCAGCCATTAACACATTTCCTTTAAATGGCAACTGGCTTGACAAATATAACTCAGTCTTAAAGGTACAATGTATAGGTGGAATTTGATTCTCTAACATAATTATAAGCAAATGTCTAGATTTCTCTAAAAAAAAAAAAAAAGATGAGGTTAAAATAAATAGCCCTTTCCCCCTCCTGTCAGTCAGTTCAGTCTGTGTGGATCCTGTGCCAATCAACAAAGAGATAAGAAGGATGGTCTCTGCATGACTATCATCAGTCAAACAACTCTAAAAGTCTCTCCTGCTTCCATAAAGCTTAAAGGCACACTATAGTCATCAAAACCACTCTAGCTTAATGAAGCAGTTTTGGTGTATAGATCATGCCTTTGAAGTTTCACTGCTAAATTCCCTGCCATTTAGGAGTTAAATCACTTTGTTTACGCAGCCCTAGGTACACCTCCCTGCATGTGACTTACACAGCGCCTTACATGCAGCCCTAGCCAAACCTCCCCTGGCTATGACTCACATAGCCTGCATGAAAACAAAATAGTTTAATTTTTAATCAGGCATAACTTACTTTAAAGGGACTCTCCAGGCAGAGTAGTTTACTCACCTGGTTCCAGCGCCGGGAGCCTCGTGAAGCCGCGCCCCCTATTTTGTCAAAACGACGAAATAGGCGGGCGTGAGCAGGGAGCAATCAGACGCTTCCATTTGGAAGCGTCATTGCTCCCTTGTGCGCATGCGCGGCTTCGCCACACATGCGCATATACTTCAGAGGGCGGCCCTCTGAAGTCCTGAGCGCACTACCGCGCATGCGCGCGGTCGCGAGCTGAGCTGACTGACCGTTCAGCTCGTGGTCTTTGCCAGCCCCCTCTCCTCTCTGACAGGCTGGAGAGAGAAGGCGCGCACACAGTATACAGGGCCTTTTTAGGGCCCTACATGATAGGAAGTCCCTCTGGTGGCCGTCTGAGTGACGCCACTGGAGGTATTCCTATCAATCAATGTAAACACTGTATTTTCAGAGAAAATACAGTGTTTACATTAGATTGCCTGCAGGGAGCTATAGATCTCACCTGAACAACTACATTAAGCTCTAATTGTTCAGGTGACTATAGTGTCCCTTTAAAAGTTTCTATCTCCTGCTCTGTAAATTGAACTTTAATTGCATACAGGAGGATCCTGCTGCGTCTAGCAAGCTATTAATAGAGCAGGAGAGAAGATATTCTAAATAAAACAGATCTTGCAATAAAGTAATTGTAAACATTAGATGGCTCTTTACAGGAAGTGTTTAGTTGATTTAGTGTTTAGGAAGGTTGTCTAAGTCACAGCCTAGGGCTCCGTAAACAAAGCAATCTAACTCCTAAAAAAAGAGATAATTGAGCAATGAGACTGCAGGGGCATGATATATACACCAAAAATACTTAATTAAGCTAAAATTGTTTTCGTGACTATGGTGTCCCTTTAACCCCTTAAGGACCAAACTTCTGGAATAAAAGGGAATCGTGACATGTCACACATGTCATGTGTCCTTAAGGGGTTAAGGGAAAGCAATGCCTGCAAGAGGATAAAGGGAGGATGGTGGGCAGGCTCTGTGTGAAAGCAGCATCAGCACACTCAGAGGAGAGAAACACCAAAAATTACTTATTGCAGCAACTTAGGACAGGCAATCTTAGAATAGAGAGAGAGAACATATAAGTATTCACTTACATGCCATAAAGCCAACATATAGTATTGGGGACGGTTAACCTATTATGGGAAGCAACGGGTATGCAGGAATAGTGCGTCTTACAGCAAGTGTCATACCCACTGACAACATGATTGATACTCTCACCAGGAAACAGGAGTAATACAAATAAATTACAATATGAACGTAATTGAACCTAAGTCAAGCCAGATTGTTCGAAAACTGCAAACTTATATCTGTCATTACGGGATCACGTTAATTTACAATAAAAAGGAGAGGTCCAACGACAGTTAATTTACCAATGATAATCACCTTTTGATGGCCTTGGATCTCTACGCACACTTTATTGAAGGGTGGAGGGTGCAGGAGTTTCTTGAGTGATGGTGAGGAATACAAATGATGTAAACTATACAGACCTGTGAGGTTAAGGCTGGTTTGTTTTATTTAATTTGTTTTGGTTCCGTTTGTGTGCAAGATATGTTTTTGGGTATACCTAATGCTCAATCATGTTGCCATCATCTGCAAAAAGTTATCACACATGACATTTTGTCCAAGCCTTTGACTGCATTTACTTGCATACCTGTCAATTAATCGATGATAAAGTGTATATTACATTACATATTGCAGTCATACTGACTACATGCTAATCTCCCACCTGCCGTATTTGTTGTTCTTCTTTGACTTGCTAGCTTGGGTAGATTATATGCCAGTTACTGTCAAGAGTGAGCATGTGTTTAATGAGACTGTGAACAGTGGAGGGTTGTCCATGGTGGCACTTGGGGAAGTACCCTACCAGTTTATTTACCCTACTTAGATTATTTTTTTAGAATGGGAGTAGAGCTAAAAAATTGGGAAAAATTAGATACATACTCCAGCCACTTCCCATGTGTATGAATAATAATAAAAAAAAATATGTCTCTCTTGAATTCTCTAATAGGTTTCAGTTCTGTAGGGCTCTGACTCCCTCATTTGTGGCTTTTTGCAGAAGCTTTCTTAAAAGCATCTAGGCATGTGGGACAAATAAATGGGACATATTAGGGCAAGGTTTGACTGCCATGCTGAACGGTTGCACGTTGCTTGAGCTCAGTGTAGAATTGTGTAAATTATCTACTTTATGGATTTTCAACTCCTGATTTATAAGCCTGAAAGCACCGCAAGGTTGTTGCTGCTAATAAGAGCAGCATTGCCCTCTTGAATACAGGAATAACTGCAATGGAAGCTCCAGCGGCCTTCCTGGTGGCAGAGGTATTGAGATGCAGCCGATCTCTCGGTCTCCAACCTTGCTGAAGGCAGAATATCAGCAGTTGGGACCCATTGTCCCCCGTTCCATTCCCCCCACTGGTGGGGGTTATGCTGGTAAACATCTGCCCTGGGGAAAATTGCAGATCGTTGGAAGCATTGTTAGGTGTGTGGCGTCCAACCTAACATGACGACAACTGCATGTCAACAAAGCCCACTCCTACGCAGCCTGTGAGAGTTCGATCGCATCCTTGAGGTTTTCTGGGCCAAGCTGGCCAGCAGATTATAAAGCCCCATACAAGAGTAGATACCTGTCAACATACCACAACAACCACGGGAGGAAGGCATCACACAGAAAGTTCTGTCTTCTAAGCATGAAGCAAGCCTAAAATGGCATTGATGGTCTAAACAATTAGTTGATGGTGTCCCCTCTTCTCGGCTTCACTGGCTACCTCTGAACCAACACTTTAACCAACCTCACTGGGTCAGCCATCAAAACAGTGCTCTTGGCAGTAAGCAGCAGACCAGGACCATGCATGTGAGATCGGCTCAATTAGGGCCGTGCTGTGGGAGGAAGCAAGACGCCCTGCTGGGCCATGAGTTGGAATCACGTAGGCCTCAGACCACTCTGCGGGACTCTGCTCTGCCAGTAAAGGGTGTGGGCTGACAGCATGGTCACTTTTTAGTGTGATACAGTCTCTCCACCTAAAGCATGTCCCAATGGCTTTTCTCTGTTGAAATGCATGTTTCACTATTATTATTTTATTTTCCTTTCCATTAACTATTTTTGACAATCTTTATTTTTCATTAATATTTTAGTAATTATTTTCAGTATAATATATATTCAGTGAAGTTTATACAGTAAGCAATTAGGTTGTACATATTTTGTCTACATATATAAGTATGCATTCGGTCATAAAGGAGCAAAGCCTACAGTATGCAAATACAATATTTAGATAGTTGAACAAATAGAGTATATCATGTAATGGCTAGATATCACTCTTTTTATCATGAACAAAAGAGTGTCTTATCTGATCATCTCAACTGCACAGAGATACAAAACTGTGATTAAGTTAAATTATTTTCCTTCTATCAAGGGGTGTCTGTATTGACCAGGGGTTCAGGTGAGGGCAGAGAAACTACAGTGGACAGCGTGTGGCTGTCGCAACAGACCGTAGGGGATTTCAGTAGGTCAGGGAGGGAGAGAGAGGAGAGGGGAAGAGAGAAGAATTTTTTTTTTTTTTTTTAATTCTTTATTTTTGGTGCAATAAGAATGACAAACAGGCCTGTGGTGCCACGACAGCAGACACAGGCTCAATGATGCAGACACAGTCATGACAATATTCAGTTGCACGATTTTTGTATATAAGACAGGATGTATTCGCATGTGTGTTGCATATAGAATGTGTACATCGGCATTTGTGAGATGCGTTTCTATAGAGTACAAGAATTTAAACTTTGCTTTTAAAACTAGGAACATGCTTAAATAACTTAGGCTAAACATGAGAAATAAATTGAGAAAACACACTTATGGGTTGTGCATGAGACTGTGGATATCATGTTGTAGAGCTTGGGTGTTTAACTGTATAGATTGTGTCACCAGTTTGAGAGGTAGGGTAGCTTGTACCGGTAGGGTTAAACTGGCTTTAAGTGCTTGTGGGCCTTGTTTCTAGTTTGGTAGAAGCTCGCAGGACAGGTGAACCGGATAGCTGGGGTTAAAAATTTAATAGGGTTGGGAGAATTGAGTGCGCTTAGGGCGCCGTCACGTTTCCAGCCTACCCTGAGGTCCCAGTAAGGCTACTCTTGCCCGGCATGTTGATTGCCTCCAGTATGCTACGATTTATAACTTTGCTAAATCAACTTAAATGAGGCTACAGGAAAAGGTAAAAACGTTAGGGAACCTTGCCGTCCACATGACTTGCAGTGTTAGGTTCGTCCGTTCCTTGCCGGGATTATCCGACGCCCTGCTGGGGTGTTACAGAATGTGAGGGATTTTCCTATACGGCTGTCCCATGGCGTAGGTGCAGACTTAATAGGTAAAGTTAAGGTAGGTATCTCCAGTGAGATTGCGCCGTGCCGAACCCTGGTGGGGCGCTTACAGTTATGGTTGCCTGTGGCCCAAAAGTAACACGAAATGTTAGCGCAGAGCTCCTTTAAATGATAGGACTAATACGTTAGCTTAGACTCTGCTGTTAGGGTACAGGGGGCTCATAACAGGTTGCTGTGGGCCTCTGTGACAGTGTAATCAAGGCATGTTAGTTAGGCAGATATTAACATTGTCAGAGTGAACAACTGGTGAGAAAATAAAAAGTTAATTTAAACTTATGCCTATAGTGTTAAAACGTTGTGGGAATAATTAGGAGACCGCAGATCAACATATTATAGCAGTGGAATAACGAAAAGAATAACATAAGAGAAAGAAATAGTGGCTGTGTGCCATGTGATCTGTCCCTGCAGTGTGATGCAGAAGATGAAGCCTCCCAGCAGTCCATGTTGGTCAGCCTATACCCCGTCTAGAGGCTCGTAGTGTGGCCCTAATTGTACTGTTACAGGGTACTTGCAGCTGGGTAGTCAGGACCATGAGCTGTAGCCGTGTCTGGTACGTGATGCCGTGGTGTCGCGGTTCAGCATGCTGGGAGCGGCTGTGATAGTCATCTCTCAGACCCCTTGAGGAAGCAGGAGGCCATCCGCCGTCTCTAGTTGTGGTAAGTCTCCGTTGGGCAGTGAATTTGCGGGTCTGGCGACTCTGCTGGTCCGAGGGCTTGCAACTGCTTAGTAAAGAGCCTTTCTCTGTGAAGTGCTTGTGTCCCCGGCTGGGAGCAGCTCCCCAGTATCGTGGGTGATGCGTGGTGGACTGTCTCTGCCTAGGCCGTGGCCTAGGATGGCGTACCTTGGTGGCGCCAGGCTGTTTGCGTCGTGGCACTCTCCGAAGCGCTTGCTTCCTCCGCTTGATCTCTAGTGTTGGTGCCATGTCTTGTGGCCGTTTTGTGGGCGGCCTAGCCTCAGAAGTGTGTTCCCGGCGTGCAAGTTTGGCCCAGAAGTCCTGCAGAATGCGGTCAATCCTTTCCGCTAGCGGGGGCAGTCTGGTGCCGGTCTCGAGGCTGCATGCGGTGTCCGCCATGTTTTTCACAAGGTGATTCCCTGGTGCTTGGTCGTCGTTTATGTTTGCCGGGATATCCCCCGCCGGCATGGGGGGGGGGGAGGTAGAGTCCTCCGGGGAGACCCCAGTCCCCGAAAGTTGCAGCTGCGGAGGGATCGGCCGCCTCCCTCGTGTCGCCTGCTGCCGCCTTCCGTAGGCCCCGGGTCGGTCTCCGGTAAAAGACTGTTGCTGGCAGTTGGGACTTTGGGCTGGTAAGGTTGCTTTGGTGTGCCCCTTAGGTTGGGGCTGCTGTGCGAGCAGTTTTAAAGGCTTTGTCTCGTTTGTTTCGGCATTTTTTAGGTTTTTGCCTTGGAGCCCATGTTGTGTGCGACTGCTCGGCATGGCTGCCAGGCTCCGCCCTCTTATTTTATTTTTTTAAAGAAACATTTTAGAATTTAGACACTTGGTTCACCTGCAGCAATAATCATCAACCACGGGGTCCAGGTCTGGGTATACCTTTCTGAACTGCCCTGGTATAACTCTCTTCTACCCTATCAACCCATTGCAGGAAGGGTGCCACACCCGTCTGCTTCCAAGGCGTGGGGATCAAGGATTTTGCAGCGGTCAGAAGATCTTTAGTCAATTCTTGTAAGTTTTCAATGTCATGTTCGTATGGTGTAAATGCATGGTAATAGGCTGCTCGGGGTGTGAGATCTCTCTAATCTTGGCGTTCACCATCACCCAGAAGGTGGAAATTCTAGGGCATGACCACCAAATGTGGAAAATAGCGCCAATTCCTAACCCACACCTCCAGCACTCCAGACTTTATTGTCTGCATTCATGTAATGTAGAACGTCATGAATTCTGAACCAATTAGACAGTAGACAATAAAGCTTATCTCCTGAAATTTTGAGCATTTGTGTGAAAATATGAAAATTTTATCCCACTCCTGTTCAGTCGGTGTCATACCAGTTTCCCTCTGCCCTCTAGCAATAAACTTGGGGAGCGGCCTATTTTCCCCAGTTAGTAGCATAGCATACAGCATTGAGACCCATCTTCCGACATGTAGCCAGGCATTTCACATTGTCTTGAATTGTGTACGGTCCCTGTGGAATAGGCACTTTCTGGCAGAGGTAGAATAGTAAGTCTTGATTTGGTGGTAGTGAAATCTATCCCGACCAGTCGGGGTTGTGTTGATTCTCTTGTGTTGGGGAGCATGTACGTCAGGAGTTTGAGTTGGCCGCCGTCACTCCATTTGTGCAAAAACGTCCAGTTTGTCTGTGAGAAATGGTAGCGGTCTGCCAGCGTCTTGGTCCAGGTAACAGGTAATGGTCGTCAGTGGGATGGGGAATGTGGTCATCTGCTTAGAGTAGTGGGGGGGAAGCACCACACTTTCAGTGTGGCATCAATCAAGGGATTACCAGTTCGTAGGGAACTTAATGTCATGCCACCATGCCAGAGTAGTGAAGAGATTTTGCCTCCGGCCTGTATAGTTTTGGAGTTCACCCAGAGTTTAGCAGATGGGTGAGCATGCCAATCGGTTATTTAAGTAAATGAGTGACCAGATAGTACCTGATAATCGATGGGAACTCAGTGTCTCTCCGAAGTTTGGGTTGTTCCAGCTGGGCGTTACTGACCCTTGAAGCTTTTCTGTTCCATACAAACCTTCAGACAGCAGTGGTTATCGATTAAAAAAAAGATGCTCTAGGGATTATGACCGGGATTGTCCCTTCTTAACTTTATTTTCTTATTTACTTTCCATTTTATTTTATTCTTAAACAGCACATTATATTGTACTAGCACTATATCCACTAGCTTAGCCCTGTTTTTGGTTAATGGACCACTCTTAGAATATGCTCTGAAAATGCTCATCAATGTTCTCAACTGGCTACTAACTATGTTTAAACTGGTGTTTATGTAATCTGCAGTGAATTTCTATGTGTATGTTATATTCTGAAGTCGCTCATGTTTCTGTTTATTTAGATTTTTTTTGATTTTTTTTTCCTTTTTATTTATTTTATTTTTAATTTGTCTATGGGTGAGTAAGTAGTACCGATTCATGATAGACAAGCACCAGCCTGTTCTTATTTTTACCATACTGCATTTATTCTTACCTTCTACCACTCAGTGAATTGCTCGTGTTTCTCTTATGTTTCGCTATGTATGACAATATTGTGCATGCTTGAGAAACGCAAACTTATCTGTAATCATAAGCACATCAAAAATAAAGATTTTTTTTTTTTTTTTTTTTTTTAAATGGGACCTATGTGAAATCTTTCCTGTTTCAGAAGGTTTGGAACATGTCTAGTCTTCCATTGAACAGCCTGTCAAACAGCAGAGTCAGCTGTATAGGTAACTCTGTATTAAATGGGGGCTACCATTGGGGTTCGAGTACATGAAGTTTAGCAGACAGTTGCCACAGTTCAGAAAATGGTGGTTACAGAGTTAAAGAGCAGAATCAAGTTTTGGGGAGTAGTAAGGTACTCCACCATCTTGAAACTTCACCAGCTGCCAGTAAATGTGAATCTAAACAGGAAATGGCTCAGTGCTAAACATGTTGCTCAACTTGCGATCCATGATGGACACTGAAAATTGAAGCCTTCAAACGGACGAGTGTCATTTATCTTTCTTGCTGCTCATTAGGGATTTATGAGACATGTATTTAAGCCATTGGCAGCAACACCATTCAACAGATAAGATCGATGGAATTGTTGCCATGGCAGTTACACGCTTACTGACGGCTCCATTCCGTTTTTTTGTCAGAGATATTTGCACAGCTCAGCCCCTTTACAGTATGGTGCCCGAAAAGTTGGATCTTGTAAAGTGTATGCACACCGTACAAGTGCTCTGAAGTCTTTCACTGAGCGAGTGAATTGTAACTACAGGTATTTTTGCAAACCTCAGCAGAAATAGGAAAACCTGTGTGGAGACAGGAATATGGAGCAACTTGCACAATAACCTGGTGCATGGAGCATAAGATGTTATGGTACTTGGGGTGTCCCTTTAAAAGAGCTTTTCAGAAGCAATTTTAAAAACAATATTTCTTAATGTACATTCCATATATAACTTTTTACACTCCCTTTTTTATAACTAGATTGCTGAAATTACATTTGTATAATTGTGTGTATACGGTTATTTGGCATATATTGCATATTTGGATATTCCTACTTCCTAGTGTCTTTAATAATGTTTCCGGTTAATCTAAAAGGTCAATAAATGTAATTCGATTTCTCGTGGGCAAGTATTTAAAAGGTATTTTGTGGAAATGATTATCATGTGTTGTAAGACAAGCTGCTTTAGATTCAATAATTCAGTCCCCCCAAAACCAAACACCTGCTGAGAAGGACTAATATACAAAAAGAAAGATGTACATTTATATCAGTTTATATTTCTAGGCACCTTGAAAAGCAATCTTAACACAAAATTGCTGCTTCCCTCAAGTTTGGTTGTCTGATTATGAATTACATGGTACTGCTTTATATTTTCCATCAATGACAGCAACTCAGTAGTTAAGGGGTCAACTCATTATACCAAGGAATAGAGATCTATCCCAATAGCTCCATACTGAAAGTTACACTGATTCAAGTCTCAGAAGATATGCACATATTGTATGTTGGTCTTTCTTCGCTAGGTGAAAATGTCAGTTGAATTCATCTAAAACTTCAACACATCTCTTAATTACCAGAAAGGTGAACTCATGTTCAAAATAATGAAATCTACTTTCTATGAAGTATATTGGTTTAATAGAGGATTTAAATAAAAAAAATTGATGGAGCCACCATGGTACTAAAAAGTCAAATAAGAAAAGAAATCCTCTAATATCATGCAAGCAGAACATTTTAATTGCCGTTCATCAAACTGCACCTTCCCTTTGTTCCCGCAGTTTAGCCCAGGAGCAAATGATATTCTTCCTGTCTTCTGCAAGAGAGTTACAGCCAGGTTCAAGCAGGCTCATTAATTCTAATAAATAAAGTCTCCAAACGATCATTTCTTCACTAATTGCACTATTCTTTTTTTAAGCTGATGTAGAAAGTTTGGTAGCTGTCTTCAAAATAAATATTCTCAGCATTAGGAAGTACATCACCTTACTTTTAAAAAAAACAAAAACCTGTTTAGCAGTTTATTACGAAAGAATGAGTGAAAGATTTCTTCCTAACCAACCTTCCTGATTTTTCTCTTTTCTCTTACACAATGGGCATATTGATCAATTCCCTCCAACTTCACGTTGGGATGTCGAGAGTTTAATCACATGTACAGTGTGACTAAACCTGATTAATAGTTAAAGGTATACCCCATGCACCACAATTACTGCTGTTCGCTGCCTAAGTGATAATGCAAGATGCTCCATTTTCTTAATTTATTCCGTTGCCTGGGACTGCAGTAATTTCATAAAACCCAACAACTACAGAATAACGTAGAATTTAGCAGCTACTATCCTCCCTCCCTCTGATTATTCAATAAAAATGAAAATCCAGCGCACTCCCTTATCTACTAAACAGCAACTTTGGTGCTGACAGATTTTGTTAATTTTTTAAAAACACCTAATCTAGGCAAAAAATAATGGGTGTTTAGTTACATTATATGATCATACATTGCATAAGCCTGCCACAACGTCAATGTACCCCATCTTTCGCAGGTCCTACTCTAACAGC